>NC_064641.1:608688050-608988445 GCF_023864345.2 Schistocerca serialis cubense | reverse complement strand
TCTGTGCGGATGCACAAACAGTGCCCGAACTCTTACCGGAGTTGGTAAAAAGCAGCGACTAATGAGTATTATGGGCAGCGGCACTAAGAATATAGTGCGGGACAATAAGTTGAGAATGTGGGTCTCACGTGAGTCGTGACAGAGATAAGACCCTGCAGTCGCACTATCCTCTGTGCCCTCGGTGGCTCAGATGGATAGAGCGTCTGCCACGTAAGCAGGAGATCCCGGGTTCGAGTCCCGGTCGGGGCACACATTTTCAACTGTCCCGTTGACTTATATCAACGCCTGTATGCAGCTAGGGGCATTCATTTCATTGTAATAACGTGTGTCATCGTGACTATTGAGTGCAAGCATGCAATCGCACATACAAGTGCCGGATGTCAGTTTGTCGGATTCAGTTCCATGCCTGTTGGACTTGCTCGGTCAGTACACAGAATGTTAATGCTGTTTGTATGTAATGTTGCAGTTGTAATCCGATGATGTCCCATACGTGGTCGATTGTAGACTGATCTGGTGATCGAGCATCTTAGTCAGCATGCCAGTAGTCTGTAGAGAATGTCGTGTTATAACAGCGGTATATGGGCGAGCGCTATTCTACTGGAATACACCTCCTGGAATTCTGTTCACAAAATGTACCACATCAGTTTGAATCGGCAGACTAACGTACAAATTTGCGTTCAGAATGCGTGGGATAGCCACGAGAGGGCTCCTGCTGTCATACGATTTCGCACCCCAGACCGTAGCTCCAGGTGTAGGTTCAGTGTGTCTAGCACGTAGACAGGTTGGTGGCAGGTCCGCAACCGGCTTTCTTCTAACCGACATACGGCCATCACTGCCACCGAGGTAGAACCAATTTTTACCGTAAAATACAACAGACCTCTACCCAGCTCTCCAATGAGCTCTCGCTTGACTCCACGGACGCTGCAAATTGCGGTGGGTTGGGTCCAGTGAACAGCACGCTGCGAGGCTTCTGATTCGGAGCTGTAATTGCAGTAACCGATTTTTGACAATTCGTTATGTCATTTTGGTGCCAAATGTTGTTCAAATTGCTGTCGCGGTGATGCGCCAGAGCGAGATGCCGAACACGGTGGTCTTCCCTCTCGCTAGCGCCACTTGGTCATCTGGAGACCGACCCTCCTGCTACCTCACATTCCCGTGACCACCACTGCCAGGAATCATGTACAGTGACTACATTTCTGCCAAGACTTTCTGAAATATTGCAGAAGGAACGACCTCGTTCAAACTCAGTAAGCTGTTAAAAATGATATTTCTGTCGCCTTAAAGGCATTATTGACTGACATCAACTCACTAGGTCCTATTTCAAACGTAATTAACGCTCACGGCTACTATAGCCTGTACTTAAACCCATCGTGATTTGCATTCTAATAGTGGCCCTACTGGTGCCGCTGTTATACGAGTGCAGGGAAATTTAAAAAGATATCGTCTTTCAGATGTAGAGACACGCCTACCAACTTTCGTTTATGTCGCAAAACTCCTCCTTACTGTTGAGATTTCTTTGTCCGTCAGTGTATGCTAGCACGGTATGGCTGTGAGACCTGACGTGGGGGCTAAAGAAAAGAAAAGAATGAATTATTTTGAGATATTCTGTTAAATGCGAGTCTTGAAAATTAAGTAAATTGACAATAATTCGTTAAATGAGTGGCATAGATGTGTAATCTACGAAAAATTATAGAAAAGGAGAGTTCATATTTTGCCCATCTATTGAGACATTTGAGGCTCCTAAAACAATAGTAGAAGGATGCTTCAACGGATGAAGTACCTGACAAAAGCAACGACTAGAGTACACAGATCAAATTATAAAAGATGTTGGAGCAATTCCTACTGAAAAACGAAGAATGCTGCAGAAATATGTCAAGATCTGTTGCTATTAATAGTGCTGCCTGACAAACTAATCTGAAAAAAATCTGAAATTAAGCAGGAATGCGCAACAGATAAAACACGGAAAACTATTTTTTCCAAAAAATGGTTCAAATGGCTCTGAGCACTATGGGACTTAACATGTGAGCTCATCAGTCCCCTAGAACTTAGAACTACTTAAACCTAACTAACCTAAGGACATCACACATATCCATGCCCGAGGCAGGATTCGAACCTGCGACCGTAGTGGTCGCGCGGTTCCAGACTGAAACTATTTCTTTAATACGATACGATGACACTGGGAATTTGTTATAAATAATTTTGTATTGATGAAATGACAATTATGACGGATTTAGGAAACACGTAATAGAGAAGTGCTATTTTGTTCATAGCTCATATTTTGTTGTATGAAAACATACGAAGAGCACAACCATGACCGTTTAAATGAGCCATATGATGGCAGAGCATCAGTGATGGTCAGTACTTAGTGAATAATGTTCAACCAAAATCGCAATCAAACGGTTTTGAAGTGTATGTTGCCATCTTTTAGTCATCCCTTATGCATCTTTTGATTCGTTCGAGCAAACCGTCGTCACAGTAGGGACGCAGTCTGATAGTGTCGTAGACACAGAAACCAGTCACTGCTAGAGTAGTTGTTTCCAACTTTATAACAGCACAACAACTTTCCTGGAAATAATACTCATTGAACTGACTCATACCGTTGAACGTATCTTGCAGTTCGTTTCCATTAAAATCAGGTTGTTTATAAATTAGTGACACAAAAGTAACTTTTAATTGCCGACCGCGGTGGCCAAGCGGTTCTAGGCGCTATAGTCTAGAACCATGCGACCGCTACGGTCGCAGGTTCGAATCCTGCCTCGGGCATGGATGTGAGTGATGTCCTTAGGTTAGTTAGGTTTAAGTAGTTCTAAGTCTAGGGGACTGATGACCTCAGATGTTAAGTCCCATAGTGCTTAGAGCCATTTGAACCATTTAACTTTTAATTGAGAAAAGGGTAAATACCTTACATAAATGTTTAATACACCACTGAATGCAGTTTTTTTCAAATTTATTCCCGCCTAACACTGTTAGTTCACGACATTCCCGCTAGGCGGAACGCACGAATGCGTTATTGCAACAGTCATCGTGGAGTTGTATAATGGTGCTGAGCGTGCACAGTGTTTACGTTTCGCCGGCCTACGTGGCCGAGCGGTTCTAGACGCTACAGTCTGGAACCGCGCGACTGCTACGGTCGCAGGTTCGAATCCTGCCTCGGGCAGGGATGTGTGTGATGTCCTAAGGTTCGTTAGGTTTAAATAGTTCTAAGTTCTAGGGGACTGATGACCTCAGAACTTAAGTCCCATAGTGCTGAGAGCCATTTTTTTTGTTTACGTTTTCATCAATCCAAATCTGCTTCTGCAGTTAAGCGACAATTCAGGACCAAATAATGCGAGCTAACCCCTCAAAGGCAAACTGTTATTAAGGGGGATAATCATCTCACCGGTGCTGTGTCTGTATCACATGTCATTCATTCCCTAAAAACTGGATCTTTTCAAAGCCTTACAAGAAAGTGACAGAGAAAAATGAGGTACGTTTTGTGTAGAAATGTCTAATAAAATGGAGACTGAAAACACTTTTCTTAATACAATTGAAATTAGCGACGAAACCACCTTCTATACCTACGATAAAATTAACTGCATAATATTCGGATGTGGGGCGAGCAGAAACCACGTCATGTGATAGAACAGAACTCGCCTGAGGTTAATTGCAGTCTTTTCTTTTTTGCATGTAACTGGCATATCATACGTTAACATGCTTGTACACTATCTACTGCCTCTGTTACAACAGGATATGGGTACAGAATTTATCTTACGGCAAGATGTCGCGTATAATCACTGCATTAAAGGCACATAACATTTATCGACAGGACATGTGCTCTGCAGTTGGAAAAGTATCGTGATGATCTCTCCATTGCCTAAATATTACCCAATAGTCCCCTATTAGGATCTCCGTGAAGGGACTGTCAAGAGGGAGGCGAACATGAGGAGAAGACTGAACGAAGGGGTAACGTTTTTCTAGACAGCGAGAGGAATATCAGAAGTCTGAATGTGGTAGGGAAACTTGAAAATCTGAAGAGGGAAATTTAAAGACTCATCCTAGATACAGTGGGGGTCAGTTATGTGAAATGGAATGAAGACTAGGATTTCGGGTCAGATGAGTATAGCGTAATGTCAACAGCAGCAGAGATTAGTATAACGGGTGTAGGATTTGTTATGAATAGGAAGGTAAGGCAGAGAGTGTTACTGTGAACATTTCAGTGATAGGGTTTTCTCATCAGACTCGACAGCAAACCAACACCGACGACGATGGTTCACGTATACATGCAACGTTGCAAGATGCAGATGGAAAGACAGAGAAAGTATATGAGGATATTGAACGGGCAATGAAGTACATAAAGAGAGATGGAAAATCTAATAGGCATTGAGGGGGGGGGGGGGGGGCGGGCTGGAAGTCTGTTGTAGGAGAAGAGTAGAAGAAAGGATTGCGGGAGAATATGGGCTTGGTATTTGTGATAAGAGAGGAGAAAGACTAATTGAATTCTGGAATAAATTTTAGCTAAAATTAGCGAGTACTCTGTTCAAGAATTACAAGAGGAGGAAGTACTAAAAGGCAAGGGGGTACAGGAAGATTTCATTTACATTGCATCATGTTCAGGCAGAGATTCCGAAATCAGTTACTGGATTGTAAGGCTTACCCAGGTGCAGATACAGATTCAGATCACGATTTAGAGTTGATGAAGACTAGGATAAAGTTTATGACAATAGTCAGGTACAATCAATGCTCAAAGAAGTGGGACACGGAAATACTGAGGAATTGCTGGTTACGGTTGAACATCTCTAAGGCTACAGATACGGCAACAAAGAATAGCTCAGTAGCTAGTTCTGTTGAAGAGGAACGAATATCCCTAAAAAGGGCAAACATAGAAGTTGGAGAGAAAAACGTAGGTGCAAGAAAGGTAACTACGAAGAAACCATGCGTAACAGAAGAAATACTTAAGCTGATACATGAAACAAGGAAGTACCAAAATGTTTCGGGATATTCAGTAATTCAGAATAAATAAACACAGAGTGCAGGGAAGGTAAGGCGAAATGAATGCTGGAAAAACGTGAGGAAAGCGAAAAAGATTGTTGGAAGAAGTGACTCAGCTTATATGAATGTCACAACAGCTTTCGTTGAAATTAAAAGCGAGGGTGCTAACTGTAGGAGTCCAATGCGAATTTCACTGTTAAACGCAGACGAGAGAACGACTAAGTGGAGAAACTACATCGAAGGTCTCTATGAGGGGCAAGACTTACCTGATGATGTGATAGGAGAAATAGGGTGTATAGTATTAAAATCAGGATTTAAAAGAACTTTAGAAGATTTAAGATCGAATAAGGCAGAATTTCTAAAAACATTGACGGAAGTGGCAACGAAACCACTATTCACATTGGTGCATTGCACGTATGAGTCTGACGATAAACCAACTAACTTTCGGAAAAATATAATCCACACAATTACGATGACTGCAAGAGATGATAAGTACGAGAATTATCGCACAATCTGTTTAACAGCTCATGCATCCAAGTTGCTGACAATAATAACATACTGAAGCATGGTAAAGAAAAACTGAGGGTGCGTTAGACGACAACCCCTTCGGCTTTAGCAAAGATAATGGGGAAGAGAGGCAGTTTAGACGTAAGGTTGATAACGGAAGCAAGACTACAGAAAAATCAAGGCACCTTCACAGGATTTGTCGACTTCGGAAAGTAATAAGAAGCAGCAGAAATAAGAACAACGAGAAACTTAATCTCATTGATTGATGCGCACGAAGTAGATGAAAATAAAGAGTTCTGCTATTTAGGTAGCAAATTAATCCATGACGGAAGGAGCGAGGAGGACAACAAAAGCAGACTAGCAATGGCAAAAATGGCAGTCCTAGCCAAGAGATGTCTACTAGTATCAAATATAGGCCTTACTTTGAAGAAGAAATTTCTGATAATATACGTTAGGTGCCCAGTATTGTATGGTAGTGAAACATGGACTTTGGGGAAACCGGAACAGAAGACAATATAAGCATTTGACATGTGGTGCTACAGACGAATGCTGAAAATTACCATAATTGGACTGATAAAGCAAAGAATGAGGAATTTCTAGCAGAATCGTAGAGGAAAGAAGTATATGGAAAAGACTGAAAAGTGGAAGGGACAGGATAATAGGACATCTGTTAAAACAGTAGGGAATAACTTCCGTGGTACTAGAAAGAGCTGTAGAAGGTAGAAAGTGTAGAGGAAGACAAAGATTGGAAATAAATCCAGCAAATAATTGAGGACGGAGGTTGCGAAATTTACTCTGAGATGAAGAGGCTGGCACAGTAGAGAAATTCGTGGCTGGCCACATCAAACCAGTCAGAACGCTGATGGTTAAAAAAATTACCTATGCTCATCTTCCTTTAGAGGGTCAACGGTTAAGTAACGATTAGTGCTCTTGTCGTCTTACAATTGCGTATATCAATGTGCAGGAGATATAGGGTAATTATTTCTTTCGCGTATAATGAAGTCAGCGCTCAGTTAGCTGGAGAGTGAATGGTTCATCTGGGAATAACCTATGGATTGTGTCCAAGTTATCCTCCACGATATGCTTCCTACAAGAAGTAACAATATACAGAAAATCATCTGTCAATCCCAGTGTGTAAGAAACATGCGAACACGTAGTGAATTACAAAGCTGTACGTTACAATGAAGATCCTGAGGACGTACATCTTTACGCATGTACTTTTGATTAGTTTTTATTGAATCGAAACACGAATTGTATCAAAAATTTCTCCCACTTCTTTGTCTTATCATTAATATTATTTTTTAATTGCATCCTCGAGTGGTTATTTTAATACTGTTTTCTAATTATTCATTTACTGCCACTGTTATCTCGTTCAAAAAATGGTTCAAATGGCTCTGAGCACTATGGGACTTAACTTCCGAGGTCATCAGTCCCCTAGAACTTAGAACTACTTAAACCTAACTAGTCTAAGGACATCATTCACACCCGTAGCAGGATTCGAATCTGCGACCGTAGCGGTCACGCGGTTCCAGACTGTAGCGCCTAAAACCTCTCGGCTACCACGGCCGGCTGTTATCTCGTCATTGAGCTTTAAAAGTTTCGTTGCCAAAAATTGCTTTCATTGTGGCAGTAAATACATGTTATGTGGTGGTTAGTATTGATGTTTTAGCAATCCGTCGTTCTAATCCTTCAGTAATTTCCTTTTCCTTTAAACCGTAATTGATTTTTTTCGCATTTTGGTATCGTCGCGGATATTTTTTCATACTGCTATTTCAGAACACTTTCGAAGTATTGGATGATCACTTTTTGGCGTTTAATGAATTAAACTTAACCTCTTCTGATGGAGGTTCTGCTGCTTTCACGCACTGTTCTTACGGCCATTTCATTTCTGGTGTATGATCGTGGACAAACATCTCAATTTGAGAAAGGAACAGCTTCATAGAATCTGTTTCATTTGTCTTGAAGTGGTCCAAATTTTCGTTTTACGTTTCCTTTTGCTCGTCGTCTAAAAAATGTATCACTCCTTTAATTAAATGTACTATATAGATTCTGCTGATACACCTGTAGTAATTTATTTCATATGCTGTCGTTCACCTCAAAAAGTCATATTTAATCCTTTATTGACGTTTTGAACTATGGTTGAAGTCCCGGCAAGTTTCTTACGTAAATCTTTTCAACAGAGAAACGACCACGTTTGCATCCTGGTAGTTAAGTTGTCAAGTTCGACAACTTATTAACACACTTCGCCAAATTTACATGATCTTACGATCATGACAAACCCCTTTCACTCATCATTAGTTTTGAAATTAAAAAAAATCCCTGATACCAACACAAGAGTAAACTTAATGTTAGACAGTACTGAATTAAATGTAAATGTCGTGTGACTAGCGCCCTTAGGATTGACAGTCTCTCGCGCTGACCACTCAGCTACCGGGGGCGGACAGTACTGAATTGACAAGGCAAAATTGAGTATTGAATACTTGGAACATGATGGTAACAGTAGGCAGTCTTTAAAAATCAGAGTTTGGATATTACTAGTTTTGCAGCATTTTTTCTCGTCTTATTGTGTTTAATCAATAAAGAATACAGGTGCTCAAAAAATATTCGAAGATATAAATTTCTGTGCAACACAATGTTGTAACTGATATTTTCGAAACTGAGTAGGGTTTAGTTTACTTTGGGAACATAAAGGCAAGAGGAGGAGGTGCGTTTGTTTCTGTAGTTGGTTTCCAAATAAATTTTACTTTAGGAAATATTAGGTTTGGGAATATGAATATTTCCTAACACACAGATAAAAAAAATGATAAAAATTTCGACTTTCGATTCTTTTAAAGTTACTGGAAATTTAGTACTAGGCAACCCAGGTGTTCAAAATGAAACAAAAGACTTGATACAATCTTTCACCACATTCGCACGAATTTTCAACGGCATTAAACCAACCAAACCAATTACGGCGCTGAGGTAAAGTTGTTAACTGATTTACCGTAGCAGTGAAACGTGAACCAATACAGCAGAAGAATAATTTCATTTGCAGTAATGTTACGTGCAAGATCTTGATTTTTTTTCGGCTCGTCCTCAAGTGTAGAAAGAACGAATACTGGCAACGAAACCGTTGTAAGCAGGCGCCGGACGTCCATGCATCGACCAAGAACATTCAAAGCTTGCCCGCGCAGTAAAGCAGAATAGACGTAAATCGGTGGCGCAAATGACTGAATGTTTCATAGCAACCCATTCAAAGGACGTTGCAGGTTTACTGTGTGGCCGTAGCAAACATGTGTATGGCCTAGCTGACGTCACGGTATCATTAATTTCGATTGCAGTGGACACTGTGGCACGGTGGTTGGAGTATGGAGCATAGAAGGCAAGTCATCCAGTGGACTGAGTCACGCTTCGCTACACTTTAAGGTCGATGTTCAGGTTGACATATACCGTTTACTAGACGCCGGAATTCGAGGTGAAGGGAAGTCAGTACTGCAGTATTTCAGTTTCGAGATATTCACCTCGAACCGGTGTTCCTTGCAAGAACCTCTATGAAAATAGTGACCTACATTAACACTAATGTTATTTACTTAATGACAGATGACCTCCGAACAAGATATGGCATTTTGTAGCCATACAACGATACATAAAATTTAATATCTGTAGAATGTACTATACAGTTACTAGGTTCAGATTTACATTAGAAGATGAATCCAGGGAAAAATCGATTTCACCTTACAAGGAAAAAGAATCTCAAGCTTGAACATCTGTTCCCGTTAACGTTAGAGGAGATACTTCCATACAGCACTTCCTGATATAATAGAGCAAAGAAAAATTAGTGCATGGAGTCTAGTTTCAGTCGCACATATATTAAAGAAAATGAGGCTTGCACTGACAACTCGTCAGGAATGCCACACATGTAGCACCACATAACATCTGTCTCCATCTCCTGCCCATGTCCTTCTGGACCCTCTCTCTGCCTTTCTCTTCATCTCTGCTTATCACTTCACCCCCACCTCTCTGCTCATCTCTTCCTCCCTCTCTAACTCTATAAATCTACTTCTTATACCACTCTTTTTGTCCACCACCTACTCTCCCAACTCTCTGGCCATCTCCTCCTCCCTCACCTCGCTCTCTCTCCATCTTCTGTTCCCTACATCACTCTGACTAACTCCTCCTCCCCCTCTTTGTCCATACCCTCTTCTATCTCTCTCACCCTTCCGCCAGCCTAGCCCATCTGCATGTGCAGCCCCTGAAAACCAAGTCGATAAAGCAAGCCAATTTACTGCCACAATATGAATGCAATGCAGGGCAGCCTACATATTGGAGGCTGAAAAATCCTTTCTTGGCTGGTTCAAATGGCTCTGAGCACTATGGGACTTAACATCTGTGGTCATCAGTCCCCTAGAACTTAGAACTACTTAAACCTAACTAACCTAAGGACATCACACACATCCATGCCCGAGGCAGGATTCGAACCTACGACCGTAGCGGTCACGCGGTTCCAGACTGAAGCGCCTAGAACCAAAGAGCCAAATCCTTTCTTCCTCCTACATGTAAGTTGTCCTGTAAAACAGCAAGGTATGCCACGTTCCTACCACTCTCACACAAGATGTTTGTTGTGCAGGGCTGCCTACGTACGAGGTGAAGAAAACATTTTTACTCTTATCTCCACTTCTATGGGAGGTAGGAGGCTCCGATAGTGGTAAATTTTGCTTTCTGTGTACCAAACTCGGTTGAAATCTATGTACTGTTTTAGGATGACGTAAAGAATGTACACTCATACATGCTGATATAGCTCTTCAGATGGTCACCACTGACTAAAATCGATGATTTGAGGATAATTTTTGTGATCATGGGCAGGAATAAACAACGTGCAGCATCTGACTTACTGGTAAGGAATGCCACTGGGTACACAAGACAATCACTTCCGCTTCATGTAGCTAGTTACAGCAGACGTTACCTTTCTGACATCGCCAGCAGCTATGAACGTATTCTCAGATCTCTAGGAAATTCACTTTCATTATCAGAGTACATGTTTCCCAGGCTGTCTTGACCTACCTGAATATCAGAGTTTACTTGAGTGTTGCCTTGGCCAGAACATTCTCCACACCTCTCACCTGTTAGAAACATATGCTCATGTGTTCCTAAGAGGCTGGCACACCACCACTCACGAATGAAGATCCCTGGCATTGAGATGGACCATACCAGCATCCGTCACCCGAGCTTAGTTTGGCACTACGCCATTCGGTTTAGAACCACTGCTTTTACTAAATTATGCGCCACTTATACATCATATCACATACTAATTAGTTATTTATTCTCCATACTATTCAGTTTATTTAATAACTGTTACGTTCCTAAACTCCTCAGCTGATTATTATTAATATTAATAAGAAACCAGCACAGTTCTATTGGTGTACATTTACTATGTCAGGACCGCTTTTGTTCGTAAGAACTTCTCAAGTTGCTCTCCTCTCCCAACAGTCTTCGTAACAATGTTTTTAGGAAGACTGTTAGGAATGTACCCTCATGATGTTACAAACAAAACTGGTTACGACACAAAAACGTGTATCAGTACAGCTGTGGTGCTTTCTTATTAATATGGGGGCCTGCTTGAAAGTAATATCACCGAATTTTTTACTTGCAAACTGTTAATGCTTTCTTAATAAAACAGTGTTTGTTAGCATTCCGGATATTTATTCTTCTTGGCTGTATATTAATTTCTCATCTTGGTTACCCCAGCGAAGAACACATTCCTCCCAACGAGAGGCCAGTTTGTTGATAACGTCACAGCAGAATGTTTGAAATTGTTGACGGAACCACAACCTCACCTCTACTTGCACTGCTTCGTTACTGTCGTAGTAAAGTCATCGAAAGTGTTCTTTAAGTTTTGGAAACGGAGGAAAATCCGATGGATCCAAGTCGGGGCTGTATGGGAGATGATGGATGAAAATGTTCAAATGTGAGTTCAATCCTGTGGGCCTTGACTGCTAAGGTCATCAGTACCTAAGCTTACACGCTACTTAACCTAAATTATCCTAAGGACAAACACACACACCCACGCTCGAGGGAGGACTCCTACCTTCTCCGGGACCAGCCGCACAGTCCATGACTGCAGCGCCTAAGACCGCTAGGCTAATCCCGCGCGGCATGATGGATGAAAGTGAACCCTAGGCGTCGCGTGGTTGCAGAAGTTGCAAGGGCTCGTGTGTAGTCTGGAATTGTCCTGCTAAAGGAGAGGATTCTCTATGTGAACGAACTCTTCTGCGGTTTGAAAATACATTACAAGACGCTGTTTCTCAAGCACCGAGATTGTTATATTAAACACCGCCATGTCACACGCTACAATTCGGAACCCACTAGCGACAGAGGGTTGCAAGTTGCGTCAGCGAAGCGTCGAAGTCGTTCGAGAAATATGCATGACATGTAATATCTCAGCTGATATAGAGAACAGAATATAAAATTTGGAGACACTACTTTTCAGCATGGCCCCCCCTTTTAATAAGAAACCGCCAAAACTGTACAGATACACATTTCTGTGTTAGACCGGTTTCGTTCGTAAAAATATCATCAGGTGACACTGCTAACAGTCCCCCTAACAGAGCTGCTATGAAGACTGTTGGTAAAGTAACTTGAAATTTTTACGAAAGAAACTGGTCGAGACAGAGTATATATATATATATATATATATATATATATATATATATATATATATAGTGCTATTCCGGTTTCTTATTATTATTTACAAGAATCAATACAAATCACTTAGGAATGGTTACATGAAAAACGCCGAGAAATCGATAAAGAAATGCTTTTCGCAACGACTGACTCAGAATATAGAAAAGTCAAATTCGGTGAATTAAGAGTGCAAAGGCAATTCCTCTGTTGCATGGTGGGGAAAGAGCACATAGGTGGAAAAAGTACATTGAGGGGCACTACGAGGGAAGGACTTATCTGATGACTTAGTACAGTAAGAAGCAGGACTCGACAGTGAAGGCATAGGGGATCCAGAACTAGAGTCAGAATTTTTAACAGCTTTCGAAACTGTAACATTAAATAAGGCTCAATCGTTAGTGGAAGTGACAACAAGCCATTATTTACACTGGTGTTTAGAATGTATGAAACTTGAGATATGCCATCAGATTTGCGGAAAGACATCATCTAAATACACTACTGACCATTGAAATTGCTACACTAAACAGAAATGCAGATGAGAAACGGGTATTCATTGGACAAATATATTATACTAGAACTGACATGTGATTACATTTTCATGTAATTTGGGTGCATAGATCCCGAGAAATCAGTACCCAGAATAACCACATCTGGCCGTAATAACGGCCTCGATATGCCTGGGCATTGAGTCAAAAAGAGCTTGGATGCCCATGCAGCTTCAACACGATACCACAGTTCATCAAGAGTAGTGACTGGCGCATTGTGACGAGCCAGTTGCTCGGCCACCATTGACCAGACGTCATATTATCACGACGGGTGAAACGCCAGTATGGCGATGACGAATACACGCTACCAATGTGCGTTCACCGCGTTGTTGACAAACACGGATGCGACCATCATGATGCTGTAAGTAGAACCTGCATTCATCCGAAAAAATAACGTTTTGCCATTCGTGCACCCAGGTTCATCTTTGAGTACACAATAGCAAGCGCTGCTGTCTGTGATGCAGCGTCAAGGGTAACCGCAGCCATGGTCTCCGAGCTGATAGTCCATGCTGCTGCAAACGTCGTCGAACTGTTCTTGCAGATGGTTGTTGTCTTGCAAACGTCCCCATCTGTTGACTCAGGGATCGACACGTGGCTACACGATCCGTTACAGCCATGCGGATAATATGCCTGTCACCTCGACTGCTAGTGATACGAGGCCGTTGGGATCCAGCTCGGCGTTCCGTATTACCCTCCTGAACCCGCCGATTCCATATTCTGCTAACAGTCATTGGATCTTGACCAACGCGAGCAGCAATGTCACGATACGATAAACCGCAATCGCGATAGGCTACAATCCGACCTTTATCAAAGTCGGAAACGTGATGGTACGCTTTTCTCCTCCTTACACGAGGCATCACAACAACGTTTCACCAGGCAACGCCGGTCAATTGCTTTTTGTGTATGAGAAATTGGTTGGAAACTTTCCTCATGTCAGCACGTTGTAGGTGTCGCCGCAAGCGCCAACCCTGTGTGAATGCTCTGAAAAGCTAATCATTTGCGTATCACAGCATCTTCTTCCTGTCGGTTAAATTTCTCGGCTGTAGCACGTCATCTTCGTGGTGTAGCAATTTTAATGGCCAGTAGTGTAATCCCCAAGACTGCAAGAGCCGATAAGTGCGAGAATTATCGCTCCATCATCCTGAAAGCTCATGAATACAAGTTTCTGGCAATAACAATTTAGAGAGGAATGAAAAAGAAAATTGAGCATCTATTAGATGACAATCGTTTTTGGCTACAGGAAAGGGAAGGGCACTAGAGAGGCAGCTTCTGACACTGTTGCTGATAATGGAAGTAAGACAAGAAAATCCAAGACACTTTCATAGCATCTGTCAACCTGGAAAAAGCCTTCGGCAACATATAATGGTGTAAGATGTTAAAAATTGTGAGAGAAATACTGGTAAGCTGTAGTGAAAGACAAACGATATGTAATATGTACACGAATCATGAGAGAACAATAAGAGCGGTGGACCATTAAGGAAGCGCGTGGATTAAAAAGAGTGTAAGACAGGGTTGTAGATTGTCGCCCCTTCTGTTTAATCTTTGCGCCAAAGAAACAATGACGGAAATAAAAGGAAAGTTGAAGAGTGAGATTAAAATTCAAGGTGGAAGGGTATCTATGCTAAGATGCGCTGACGACATTGCTATCTTCAGTGAAAGCGAAGAATAATTGTATGATTTGTTGAAAGGAATGAAATGTCTAAAGAAAACAGAATATAGACTGAGAGTAAATTGAAGAAAGACGACAGTAATGAGAAGTTGCAGAAATAAAAAAAAGATAAATTTAACATCTTGTTTGGTGATCACGAAGTGCCTACGAAGTTTCTGTTATGGAGGCAGCAGTATAATCCGTGACGGACGGAGCAAGGAGAACATCAAAATCACAATATGACTGGCAAAAAGGACATTTCTGGCCAAGAGAAGTCTACTAGTATCAAACGTAGGTCTTAATTTGAGGAAGAAATACGTGAGAATGTATCTTTGAAGCACAGCATTGTATGGTATTGAGATATCGACCGTGGGAAAACCGTAACAGAAGAGACTCGAAGCATTTGTGATTTGGTGCTCCATAAGGACGTAAAAATAAAGTGGACTCATAAGTTAAGGAACGATAACGTTCTCCGCAGAATCGACGACAAAAGGAATATGTGGAAAACACTGACAAGAAGAAAGGACAGCATGATAGTGTATCTGTTAAGACATCAGGGAATAAGTTCCATGGTACTAGAGGGAACTGTAGAGGGTAAAAAGTGCAGAGGAGACCGATATTGAGATACTTTCTGCAAATAATGGAGGACATAGGTTGCAAATGCTACTATGAGAAGTAAATTTTGACTCAGGGGAGAAATTTGAGGAGCGACCTATCAAACAAGTCAGAAGACAGATTCCTCAAAAGAAATTTAATGACTTCTGACTTTGCTCATGTATTAGATCCCAAAAATGAATCTTCATTAAAATCAGCAAACAGATGAAAGAGGTCACACCCTTAATAATGTTATTGCTAATTTTATACATTAGCTTTATGGGCCCCTAGGCAACACTAGATTCAAGGTTCTGTTGGGCGACGTAATCGAACCATTATGTTTTGTTTTAAAGTAACTGACACCAAAAATGAAGAAAATTGATGTGTTTTTCATGCAACGTATTACCTGTCGCGTATTTCATAATATCATAAGCATTTTGCTTCTAAAAGTTGGTAGCATTAACATTTATATTTTTTAACTATTTCACAGCTCCTGCATCAAAGCGAGGGATAGTAATTCATACATTTTACTTATTCATTAGTAAGAGCCTTTACAGACAGAACAGTGGGCTCATTCTTGTTCTGTTTTGTGTGTAAAACACACTCAGGTGTCTTATCGTGAAACTACGTCAGTCAGTCAGAGGTGAAAGGAACATTTACAACTTTGATTTCTTACGGTCGACAAATAAATTAGCATCGTTTCTTAGGGGGAGATTGGAGGTGAAATGCGGCACTGCCTATGTGGCAATGCATCAGCGTCACGATAGCCGCTGAGGAATAGCTCTTGCCGACTGATTGGCGTGCCCAGCCGTAATTAGCAGCCACACACACTGCTGACGGCGCTGACGTAATTAAATGTTTAATTTACCGTCGCGTTTCCTTTATCGCGCCCTGCTTCGGTGCGGTGCAGCGCTCATAGAATTAAGTCGACGAGAACTTCCGCGTAATATTTACGTAATTTTCCACCCGCTGTGCGCGTACGGTCCGGCTGGCTTTCCGTCTCTCTCCTTGCCCATCTCGTTCTCTGTCGTCTGTTTCTGTCCATCGCGGCGGGGAGTTCATAGCTACGAGTGTTCGCGTGCTCCGCGGCAATATGTACACGGACGCGGCGCTGGCCGTCTGGCCATTGCTTCTGCCTGCACGTTCGGCTTTACGACATTATAAAGGCAAAGTAGTGTTTCTTTCGCGGTCAACGCATAAGTCAACCTGGTAGAGGTGGAATGATAAAACGCAAGCGGTTGATTGCCCACCTGTCTGAATATCAATAACCTCTCCTGAAAGGCGCTATCTCGACCTCTGATTCTTCTGTCTCTATATAACCCAAACGGGCATCTACTCAAGAATCCGCCCAATAGTTTTCAGCTCTTACATCGTACGGCTGAAATAATCTTCATTATTTTGAGCTGCACAGCTCATTAATAATAATAATAATAATAATAATGATTAACATCACAGCTGTACTGATGCACATGCAGGGTGTCCCTTTTATCTTGACCACCCTAAATAACTGTTTGTCCAATTCCAAATTAGAAAATGTTTCAAGCAAATGTTCTTTAGCCTTCAGGGGGACATCAATCAGCATGATTTCTTTCGTTGTAGCTTTGTTTTTTACAAAGATATGAACATTGGTGTGACTTTTTTAAAGGGCGCCCTGTATTTTTTTTATTCGGTAAATCATTTCTTCTCCTAAAGACCTATTCAAAAATGTATCACAGTGTACCACTCACAGAAACACAACGTCATTAATTACATAACACAACATGAACTTTGAGCCTGAGACCACAAACCCGTCCACTTGCTGGAGTTGTCAGAAAGCAAATGCAAACCAAGTAAAAACATAACACAAAATAGACTTTAGCTCTCCTGTACCATTGCCCAGGAGTAGAAGATTCAGGGGTGCTCAACGTGGTGACCCTGTACACCGGTACACTGATGCCCTCTTTGAATGGAAGAATGATTTACTGCTTCCAGTGTGCCTGCTGAAGAGAATTACAAAAAAATGGTTCAAATGGCTCTGAGCACTATGGGACATAACATCTATGGTCATCAGTCCCCTAGATCTTAGAAATTCTTAAACCTAACTAACCTAAGGGCATCACACAACACCCAGAGAGAATTACAAGCAAGAACAATACGTTCCTGCATGTCCTCTGGAGTTGTTGGAATTTTTGCGATAGACAACGTCTTTAATGCATCCCCAAAGAAGAAAGTCCAGTGGATTTAAATCCGGAGACCTAGGAGGCCAAGTAACTACTCATCTTCGACCAATGCATCTGACAGGATATCTTCGGTTCAGAACACGACGTGCATGCAAGGCATTATGTGCTGGACATCCATCGTGTTGATACCACATAGCCGGCCGGGGTGGCCGTGCGGTTCAAGGCGCTACAGTCTGGAACCGCGCGACCGCTACGGTCGCAGGTTCGAATCCTGCTTCGGGCATGGATGTGTGTGATGTCCTTAGGTTAGTTAGGTTTAAGTAGTTCTAAGTTCTAGGGGACTGATGACCTCAGAAGTTAAATCCCATAGAGCTCAGAACCATTTGAACCATTGAATGCCACATAAGCATTCTGGTTCTTAGCGGCGCTTCATCCAGAAGAGGAGGAACAATTCGTCTGAGGAAGTTGGCATACGCTGTGCCTTTTAGACTACCATTGATGAAAAAAGGGCCAATAATTGCAGTACTAAGCATCCCACACCAGACGTTAACTCTCCATTGATGCTGATGTTCCACCTGTCTATGCCATCGTGGGTTGTCGCTGGACCAATAATGCATGTTCCTTAAATTTACCTGTCCTTTGTTTGAGAAGGTAAATAGAACATTAGAGAAGAAGGTCGGGTTGCCGAGGATTTGCTGCTGTGCCCAATGACAGAGCTGTACGCGATTCTGGAAGTCATTCCCATGAAGTTCTTGATGTAGGTGTACATCGTAAGGATGGAACCGGTGACGTGTAAGAATACGATGTCCACTGGTTTTAGGAATACCAATCTCGTGTTCAAGTGTCGAGTGCTCACATGTGGATTCATAGCAAGGGAAGCAAGAACAGTAACTTCGGCAGCTTCATCTGTGCGAATGGTACGACGACTGCGTTGTCGTGGGTTGAAACTTTCCGTTTCCTGAAGCGTCGCAACAAGACGAGAAAACATCCGTCGGGAAGGTCGGTTCGTGTCAGGATATCACTCTCTGTCCAGTTTCACTGCCTGCGTAGTATTTCGTCTACCTTCTACAACAACAATAAAAGAAACGGTATGTCGATGCAGTTTGTAGCAACAATAGTCTTTACTATAAGCCTACTCTACACAACAGTGTTTAAAAAGACTAAACTACCGTACTAAATGTACCCGTACATAAGAAAACGGTGTTGCAATTACTATTCTGCTAACTTACATTCCCCATAGATGAGCAGCATTCCTACCTTCTCTTCGTCGGTGTACATTCTACTCACACAACTCTTCAACTGACGATGGTTGACAGAGTGACGGGTGTGCATTCTGCTTATGTTTAGATTTGTGCTCTGTCAAAGTCAGCACATGCATGTGTTCCATTACCCCGAGTACCTGCACTAAGCGCTGGGAGCGTCAACTTCAATGTTGTGTTATGTAATTAATAACATTGTATTTCAGTGAAGGGTACACTGTGATACATTTTTGAATTGGTCTTTAGGAGAGGAAATGAATTACCGAATAAAAATACAGAGTCCCATTTAAAGAAGTCACAGAGCTGTTCATATCTGTGTAGAAAACAAAGCTACAACGAATGCAATCATGCTGATTGAAGTCCCACTGACGGCTGAAAATATTTCCTTGAAACATTTTGTAATTTGCATCTGGATAAACAGTTATTTAGGGAGGTCAAGATAAATGGGACGTTAAACCGCGATCGGTTTCGTGCGGTAGAATATCATCAGTTTGCTGATACCAAGACTGGAAAGGTATATTTATCTTATGTGACGCTAGAGACAACCATAAGTCCGAAATAATTGATAGTTGCACAACTCGGAAATTTGACGTCGTCCTAACTAACGAAACCGGTCGTGACGCAATAAATGTTTATCAGCCGTGGTGCTTTCTGAGAAATCTTTAATACTGTATAGCAGATTTCACTGGATACGTTTGTGCTTACACCAGAGTTGCTGACAATTCTTTTTTCCCTCCTGTTCTTTACTCGAGAAAAAGAGGTCAAGGGCGCAACTAAGATGTTGGTGGTATCAGCAGTAAATGTCTTGCACTTCCTGGTCAGTAGAAATCTTGGTATAAGCAGCATACAGTGGCTCTTGTTACGAAGCTTTCTGCGAGAGTTATTGTTGCCTCACCAAGTATCTCATAGACGTGTCACATTGCCTTTGACTCTGTAATGCAACAGACTGCGTCAGAAGCAAGTTCCTCAAAATGAAACACATTAACATTCGATCACATTAAAGGAGTGCCACCAGACTCTGAATCTCATTTTAAGTGATATCAAGCATTTGACAAGGCTCGCTAAAGAAATAAACCGCAGATGCACGATTTTAGCTACGCTGTAGTTTTGTTTGCGGGTTTATCCTATCGGGCAGAGGGGTCGACTTTCATCACTCAAACATGTACTCGACTATAAACCAACTTTAATTATCCAAATTCTACAACGAATTAATATAGTAATTATTGGTTTCGTAGTTGCAGGCACTGAACTACCAACCAATAATATTTTTGCAGTGATTCTCACCAACATGTTGTCAACCATATACTACACCATCGGTAACTTGAGGTACAAGTCTGCTTCCTTTGCGAGTTCTTCATTGAGCCAGCGACCCCGGTATGCTATGAAAATTCGTACAAACATACCCTTTTCTGACTGTTGCATAGTCTCCCGTATGGAGGGCGTAGTAACTGGCGTAGAGAACCAGCTGAATCAGTCGTCAGGTCCGGATGGAATCCAAGATCGTTTTTGTAGAGAGTACTCTACAGTATTCGCCCCTTACTTAGCTGGCATTTATCGCGAATCTTTCACCCAGCGCAACGTACCAAGCCACTGAAAAAAAGCACAGGCTAGTCCGGTATTCAAGAAGGGTAAGGATGTACCCTCAAAACTACAGACCTTAGCATCGGTTTGCTGCATAATTCTTGCACGTATTCTGGTTTCACATGAAATAAAGTTCCTGGGGACGAAAGAGCTTCTACCCAGAAATCAGCACCAATTTAGAAAGCATCGGTGGTGCGAAATCCTGATTACTCTTTTCTCACATGATGTCTCGCGATCCATGAATGAAGCGCAAAAGGTAGTTTTCACATTCCTAGATTCCGGAAATATCTAACAGGTACGCCACTGCAGCCAGATCGACGGATTATTTTCCTAGATATGTGAGTGGCCCGAAGTCTTCTTCAATAATAGAACGAGCAAATTGTCCTCGATGACGAGTTTATGAGGAGAGACAAAGGTGCAGTCAGGCGTATCCCAGGGACATGTGATAGGATCGCTCTTATTGGCTACATACATAAATGATATAACGGACACAGTGAGCAGCAAGCTGAGGCTGTTTCTGATGACGCTTTGATGAACGCGAACTGAGTGACTGAGGGAGGATACAAGACTACCTAGACAAAATTTCTAGTTGGTGTGATGAATGGAAATTTGCTCTAGATATACAAAAACGTGAGTTAATGGACATAAGTGGGAAAAAATACCACAATATTCTGAAACAGCATTAGTGGCGTGCTGCTCGACACATTCAGGCCGACGAAGTGTCTAGGCATAGTGTTGCAGAGCGATATAAAAAGGAACGAGCACGTCGTCGTTAGTAGTAGGGAAGACAAATACTCGACTTAAATTTATTGAGAGAATTTTAGGAAAGTGGAAATCTGCAAAGAGGAACAACTGTAGAGCACTAGTGTGACCCAATCTTCAGTACTACTCGGGTGTTTGGCATCCCATCGAGCTCGGAATGAAAGGAAGACAACGAAGAAATTGAGAGGCGGGCTACTAGATCTGTTACTGGTATCAACACGCGTGTTTCAGCGAGATGCTCCGTGAATTCAGATGTGAATCCGTGGAGGGAAGATGACGTTCCTTTCGCGAAACAGTACTGAGGAAAATTGGAGAATTGGTATTTGAATCTGACTGAAGAACCCGTTCCTTTCGCGAAACAGTACTGACAAAAATTGGAGAATCAGTATTTGAATCCGACTGAAGAATGATTCTACTACCGCCATCGTACATTTTGCACAAGCACCACGACGATCAGATAGGAGAAATTAGGGCTCAGATAGAGACACATAGACAATGGTTTCTCCCTCTGTCTGCAAGCGGAACAGAAACGGAAATGGCTAGTAACAATGTAATGTACTCTCCGCCATGCGTCGTGTGATGACTAGTGAATTTCGTACTAGATATAGATAAACGTTGCTATTTCTTGTACAAAGTGAAGCTGTGTTGGGCGATTCCCAGACTATTTTTGTGGTGATGGTTTCAACTTCGATTATGGTAAACGTTGATTCGCACGGAATTCGCGGTCTTGAATCGTTTGAGCACAGAACTCGGCTTAGGTCCCGTTACGCCGCTAGCTCTCTTTTCTCCGCGTTACATAAAAGGTGTTCAAATGGCTCTGAGCACTATGGGACTTAACTGCTGTTGTCATTAGTCCCGTAGAACTGAGAACTGCTTAAAACTAACTAAGCTAAGGACATCACACACATCCATGACCGAGGCATGATTCGAACCAGCGACCGTAGCAGTCGAGCGGTTCCAGACTGTAGCGCCTAGAACCGATCGGCCACAACGGCCGGCATAAAAGGTGTTCCCTTGGACCCTAAACACAGCGTGATCGTCTTCGACTAACCTCTGTAGGTTGAAAACTCTACACCTTATCATATATGAGTGTGGAGTTTTACTTCCGTCTTGCAAATTAATTAATAATTATAACACTCACAATGCTCTCAATTTTTGTAAACCGCTGGCACTTTTCCGACCCATCCTCACCATCTATGTCGTTTGAAATTTAATCACGGCAATCAACTGACCTAATAGGCATTCCCTCCCATGCTGGGTATAAAATTCTCTTGCAGCTAATCTGAAGAGCTTAGACGTTTCTCTGATCTCTGTCACATCTGAGGCAATGTTCCCTGGGTGACGAGGATAATGCTGACTGGCAGCTTTAAAACCAGAATAAAGAACTAACTGACACTACGGAAATTGCTGTGTTTCAGAATTAATACTGCAACTCTATAATCATACACTACTGTTGCAGAAGATAAATATTGTCATGCAGCAGGGAAGATTAAACTGCTTGTCCGTAACACTGTCATTCAAGATGACTACAAATCTCATCGTCTAATCGTATCTTTTATCAATGAACTTTGTACTATGAGCGGCGAGAGCACAAATCACTTTCTTTTTTCCTCCAGGCGATATTCCCTGGCCAATGAGGGCTTTCAAGCGGGCACTATCATATTGCTGCACTGCGGTTCGAGGATCACCTGCTGTACTGTCGCGTTGCTATTTAATCTTCTTCAGTGTTCTCAGTGCACATGGTGAAGAGAAGGCCACGGCTGGACGTACATGATTAATACTGCGGTGGATTAGTTTTAGCAAATCGCACAGCTGCGACGCAGTCTAGGAATGAATGATGCTACTCGTGAATTGGTCGCGGAGGAATTGTATGCAATTCATCATCAAAGATAGCAGAACACATATGCAGTGTACTTCATAGCACTGGCACGTTGTAAAGTTGTAGCCATCCTTCACGTACCTCGCGGTTTGCTGGTTTTCTAATGAATCCCTACAGTGCAGTAAGTTCTTCATACTCATCTTATTGTCAGCATCACTTAAGAACCGAAAGGCAGGAACACATCCTTATGATGTTTTACTGGTCGATGTCGATCTTGGAGGTTCTTTATGAAGCATTACACGGGAAATGACTTAGGAAATAGGTTAATGTAAGTTGCTGAGAGTAACATGTTTGTGCTCAACACATTGTTCGAGGACAGGACAAAGTTGTGCTAAATATGACATTAACCATATTTCATCACATAACAAAGATACTGTACAGAATGTGACGGTCCTAAATAACCTTCTAATTGAAAGAGATCGTAGACGATTAAAATACAGAGTAAAAGTAAAAGAAACAATCGCGTCAGACAGTAAATTAGCTATATATGTTGTGAGATAATACAAGAATAAGGAGGTAAACAAGAATAAAACTCCTCTTCTTAGAAACTGAAAGTTACATCTACATAGATGAAATAGGCAATGATTTAAGAAATGAAATTTTGCAATCAACAAAAAATTGCACGTGCGAAGAATATAAAAGAAAAGTGTGGCCGGCCAGAGTGGCCGTGCGGTTCTAGGCGGTACAGTCTGGAGCCGAGCGACCGCTACGGTCACAGGTTCGAATCCTGCCTCGGGCATGGATGTGTGTGATGTCCTTAGGTTAGTTAAGTTTAATTAGTTCTAAGTTCTAGGCGACTGATGACCTCAGAAGTTAATTCGCATAGTCCTCAGAGCCATTTGAACAATTTTTTTGAAGTGAAAGTGTAAAATGAAGCTAGACACTTGTTAAACTAAAGGCGAGAATTTCAAGCAACATACATTGATCCGAGGTAACAAATCTACTCCGAAATTTCTTCGAGAATGCTGGGAAGGTGCATTTGAAACTATAAAAGCGAACTATCTTACAACAACAGGAATAGGGAAATTGCAAAACAAATCCTTATTTTGGGTTGACAGCACATTTCAACAGTTAAGATAGCAGATGGCTCGACAGCAACGCAGAAACAGCAAATTTAGTAAACAAATAATTATGAAAAATCCGCCTCGATTTCACAAACTACCTGGTGTTTACCTAGGATTCAGCGTGGGTAACCACGCCTACTTCAGAACAAATATAAAACAGCTTGCCTAAATAGCCACAGTTAAAGGCTATAATCGACACCTACAGCTGCAAGACCCCTTAGAACCTGTGACCATGGTACGTTAACTGGTGCGAGACAGCACACACAGGGTTGAGATAAGTAATATTATTGACTTGGTACGTATGTACCGTGTGTTTGTAAAATAAAAAAAATGAGGTCTTGCCGCTGTAGGTGTTGATTTTAGCATTTAACTATGCCTATTTAGGCAAGCTGTTTTATATTTGTTCTGAAGAAGGCGTGGTTACCCACTCTGATACCTAGATAAACACCAGGCAGTTCGTGCAGTCGAGGCGGATTTTTCATAATTATTTCGATACTTACGACTGCTGACGCGCTGCAATGCTGAAAGTTCTTAAATTTAGGAAACATTCCTTATTTCTTCAAATATTTGTACTGCTCGAGAGATGACTCAGAAACACATTTAGTGGTCTTCGTTATGAAAATAAAGTGTTTCAAATGTAATGTCATATGAGATGCACAAAACGCATCTATGTATGTAGAAAATGAAGCAAAGGTAGTTCCAGGTTTTTCAATAGCAACAGTTAAACCAGGAAAGTAGATGGAACCATTACAAAACGCACTTGTAAAATTGAAGTAAATGGCGGAAGAATGTACTAACCCACTACAGTATTTTTCGAGACACTGCGTGTTATAAGTTTAACTTCAAAGAGTAGAGCGTAAATACAATAACACAAAGCAATTTATTTAGTAGATGGCGTTTTCTAGCAGTACACGCGTAACTACTTGATATCAGAATGTAGTGTGTCTGGTAACATAACAGATGAATCAGACTAATGCTTTGTAAACTCCAACGATCCCTTCAATTGGTCGAGGCGTCTGTAATCATCCCCAAAAGGTTGCGCAAACCTGTCCCATCTCCTGTATGTCCGCCGACCGCACACTGCTGTGACTTGTAATGCTCGAACGTGCGCACCCTCTCATACGAGGTGATCGACGGATCACAACCATACACCTCGACGCTAAACTGGATATCTCTGTTGGTAGTTCCGAGCCATTCGTCCACCAGTTGGGGTAATCAAAGGCGTGTGACCACTGAGTTCTTCGCTGCCTGACAGAAGACCATAAAGACCAACGAAGGGCAATCTTTGCCCAATGAAGTATGCACCAAAGGACTATCCGCGTTTAATGAAGGATGCACTCCGCGAGAAGTAGTACGTGGATGGTGGGTAGGTTATTGATGAGAAAGAAGTGGGCTCCGACAGCGACCAGCAGAGAGGTACTATGAGGGCACACCGACCCTCCCACTAAGGTAGCTTTAGGCTGTCACATTGCGCGGAGACTATGTTGATTAATATATTTATGTAGCGAAAAGAATAGGGATTAATATGGCGTATTGGAGTAATGAATAAAATCAATCTTCTTTCGGAAAACAGAGTGTTGCCTTACTTATGAAACGACTGTCTTATGCCTGACCTGGACTTCTCTCAAGCAACCAAATGAAGTATCAAAGTATAATACGTTGGATACCTTGAAGGCTTCGCATCTGCCGAGAAATATTATCGCGGTAAAATGGTTGATTCACAGCCGACGTGGTTGAGTCTTCAGGAGCAATTTCTAGCAAGGTATACAGGGCCGTTTCTGTGAAGTTTCAAAAGTGGGAGAAAGTAGATGTAGATAAGTAACGGATTTACTAGGCTGTTTTGAAACGTCTTACGCTTGTGATGACGTAAGCTGTGCCTGTCTCTACAGAGTACATTTTGCATTCTTTCGCCCACACTTTAAGTGATTTGCTGCGCAGGGGAAAATTAACTTTAACGGTATGTTTGTGCCACTCGTATTTGGAGATATTAATCAAAATAAAAACATGCCAGCTGCAATAGCTGGAATCATTAGTCTGAAAACGAAGTAAATGTTAATGTGTTTTGTTCGGTACACTGTCTTCAGCCATCAATAGAAATACATACATTTGCCTATACCTCTAACACTGTGTGTAGTAATATTTAATTTACCATCTTGTTTTCTCCGTTCGGCATAATAGTCCACAATGAATGAACCAATTGTGTATCAGCAAGGAGAAGTTTCGCTGGTACCTAATCAGTGATGCTTGCCTTCTACATATTTTCGTAAGCTCTGGAGCTCGCACGGTGCCTGATCACATGGAGGGGCCTAGCGAGTTGGCGCAATGTTTAAAGTAATTGACCAGCACTCCGAGGGACCGACGCTCATATTCGCGTCTCCCACAAACATTCAACATTTACATGCTTTCCGTCAAGAAAAATATCAAGTTCGTTCTTTCAGAAAGGACACGTACGATTTCCTTGCACATTCTCCTACAATTCGACTAGGGCACCGTCCACAATGATCTCATTACCGAAAGCATCGATTCATCTTGCATCTTCCTTGAATTGCAGCAGCAGGCAGTCCGCTCCCCGCAGACTGCTGGTGCGGAATCGTAGCCGCGATAAAAAAGCTAGCTCGTGGTGAACAGAAAAGTCACAAGGTTTGTAACCACAGCGGACACTTCGACTGCTTCCTCACACAGGTTCATACAGGTATAAACCGTGATAATACCGGCTACGACGCTCGCCTTGTTTACTTTCGCTAGGCAGTGTCTGCAGGAACGCCGCTCAGTGGGGGAGCGCCGGTTACAGGTGAGGGGTTGTGCCGCGCTTGCAAGGTGGAGACGAGATGCGGGCTGGTGTTAATCCGGCACATAAGCTGTTGCGGCGGATTATCATTACGGCATGCAAGGAGTGGGTGGCGCGCCGCGGCGCTACGTGCGGCCGCAAGTAAATCCCTCTCATTACGCGGGCGTGCTGCTCCTGTTGCTACCGGCGATTATATTCACTGGCCGCGGGCGCTCCGGAGCCATGCGAGCGACGCACTGTGTCAACATCTTGCGTTTCCGCAGGTGTCGTCCCAAGAGGAGTTTCTTTAAACTGCAGCTGCTTAGCTAGTACGACATTTCGGTAAAGAAATTACAATGAAATGAACACCCTTAGCTGCTTACAGTCGTTGACATACGTCAACGGTGACAGATGAAAATCTGTGCCCCGACCGGGACTCGAACCCGGGACCTCCTGCTTAAATGGCAGACGCTCTACCCATCTGAGCCACCGAGGACACAGAGAATAGCGCGACTGCAGGGGTTTATCTCTGGCACGCCTCCTGCGAAACCCGCATTCTCAACGTATTGTCCCGAACTACATTCGTAGTGCCCCCGCCCATTATACTCATTACTCGCGGCGCGTTGCCGATTCCCTTAAGAGTTCGGGCACTGTTTGTGCATTCGCACAGAGGAAGAAGATGGTCAAGTGGCAGTGAGCCTTAACTATATATATATATACTAAGATGGTCCGAAAGAACAGATACCATCGGTGACTATGCAGCTCGTTAGAATTACATTACAATTAAATGAACATCCTTAGCTGATTACAGGCGTTGACATACGTCAATGGGGACAGATGAAAACCTCCTGATTACATGGCAGACGCTCTATCCATCTGAGCCACCGAGGATACAGAGGATAGCGCGACTGCAGGGATTTATCTCTGGCACGCCTTCTGCGAAACCCACATTCTCAACGTATTGTCCCGCACTACATTCGTAGTGCCCCCGCCCGTTACACTCATTACTCGCGACGCGTTGCCGATTCCCGTAAGAGTTCGGGCACTGTTTGTGCATTCGCACAGAGGAAGAAGATGGTCAAGTGGCCGGTGAGACTTAACAATATATATATATATATATATATATATATATATATATATATATATATATATATATATATATATATATATATTTCGGTAAAGGTTTCTCTCGCTTAACGTAAACTAACCACCTGATCAAAAGTATGCGCACCTCTCCAGAGTAATGCAGATTTGGGCATCAGATCTCACAAAAGGGGACCCCACCATTGAAAAAGGAAAAGGAGGCGTGGAATATTTTGTTATCAGTAGCGAAGTTGTATCCGTAGGGATTCATCGGGAGAGCTCAGTTACTTCAAACGTCGGATAGTCATTAGATGCCACGTGACCAACAAATTAATCAAGGGTATTTCAGCGCCTCTAAGGCTGTCCAAGCCGTCTGATTGTGGTATGATCGTGAAGCATAAACGCTAAAGGACAACCACAGCGAATCCAAGACAGGCGGACTTCATTTAGTGACGGGTGAAACCGTTGCGACTTCCGGACAGTGTTTGTACAAAAATAGCATGAAATCAGTAGAACGAATCGCTCGTGAGTTCCAGGGCGCTACATGCAGTACATCTGTCACAATGACTGAGCCGTTTTCGTTTGTTTCTTTCTTCAAGTAATCAGACTTCTGACTGGATGTGCGTGTGAATTCCTAAGGGACCAAACTGCTGAGGTCGTCGATCCCTAGACCTGTACACTATTTAAACTAACTTATGCTAAGAACAACAGATACACTCATGCCCGGGGGAGGACTCGAACCTCCGGAGGGAGGGGCCGCTCAATCAAATGTGTTACATGGCGCCTGTAACCGCGCGACCTCTCCGCGCGGCTGACTGGATGGATACGGCCAGCGCGAATAACTCACTTCTGCCAAACATTTCATTTCTGTGTAGCACTTGCAACATACGTACTCAGTTATTTGCTTGATATATCCCAATCTTTGTTTTCCCCTGCACTTTTTGCCGTCTACATCTCCCTCTAGTACCATGCAACTTACTTCGTGATCTCTTAATAGATATCCTATTGTCTTGTCCCCTCTTTCTGTCAATGTTTTCCATATCTTCCGTTCTTCGAAGGCTGTGGGGAGAACCTTCTCATTCCTTACCTTATCAGTCCACCCAATTTTCAACATTCTTCTATAGCGCCACATCTAAATCGCTACGATACTTTTCTGTTCAGTTATCCCACAGTCCTTGTCTTATTTCTATAGAGTGCTGCGCTACAAACGTACATTCTCACAATTTTCTTCTTCAGATCAAGTTCGACGTTTGATACTAAAATACTTCTCTTGGACATGAGCATAATCTTTGTCAGTGCTACTCCGCTGTTTATATTCTCCTTGCTCCGGCCGTCCTTGGTTATTTTGCTGTCCAATTAGCAGAATTAGTTAACTTAATCTACTTCGTGATCACCAGTTATGATGTAAAGTTTCTCGCTCTTTTCATTTCTGCTACTTCTCATTACTTCCGCCTTTCTTCGATTTTCTCTCAATCCATATTCTGTACTCATGAGATTGTTCATTCCGTATAGCACATCTATATAATTCTTCATCGCTTTCAGTGAACATACTAATGTCATCAGCGAATCGTAACACTGACATTCTTTCACCTTGATTTTTAGTTCCACTATTGAACATCCCATCCCTTTTATTTTGTTTCGGCGGCGTATAGATCGAATAGCAGAGGTGAAACACTACGTCCCAGTCTTAGACCACTTTTAATGTGAGCACTTCGTTCTTGGTCTTCGAATCTTTTTGTTACCTCTTTGTTTTTTTAAGCAGTGTGTATTACCCGTCTATCCCCATAGATTACCCCTATTCTTCAAAATTTCGACCATCTTGCACCATTTTATATTGTCGAACGCCATTTCGAGATCTATAAAACCTATGAACGTGTCTTGACCTATCTTAAGTCTTGCTTCCATTATCAACAGCAAAGTCACAACTGCCTCTCTGGTTCCTTTATCTTTACTAAAGCCAGAGCGATCGTCATCTAACTGATCCTCAATTTTCTTTTCCATTACTTTGTATATTATTCTAGAAAGTAATTTGGGGGAATGAGATGTTAAGATGGCTGTGCGATAATTTTGGAAATTGTCGGGTCTTGCGATGATCGCAATTAGTGAGGATGACTTTTTCCGAAAGTCAGATATTATGCCACCAGACACATACATTCTACACACATTTTGTAGCAACTTTTCCCAATGATTTTAGAAATTCTGATGGAATGTTATCTATCGCTTCTGTCTTATTCGACATTTTCCAAAGCGCTTTTAAGTTCTGGCTCTACCACTGGATCCCTCATCTCTTCTATATCGACTTCTGTTTGTTATTCTATCACGTCATCAGAAACGTCCTCTCACTCATACAGGCGCTCCAGTTTATTCTTTCTACCTATCCACTCTCTCCTCGGCATTTAGCAGTGGAATTTCCATTGTACTCTTAATGTTGCCGCCCTTGCTTTTAATTTCACCGAAGATTGTTTTCACTTCTCTTCCATGAATAGTTTCTCTTTAGGTTTCTTCAGATATTTCATGCATCCATTTCGAATTAGCTACGATACATTTCCTATTTATTTTATTCCTGACTTGTATTTTTGTATTCCTGAATTTCCCTGAACATTTTTGTACTTCCTTCCTTCATCAATGATATGAGGTATTTCTTCAGTTATCCCTGCTTTCTTTGCAGTTAGTTACCTTCTTTATACCTACACTGATAAGCTAGATTGTTATGGCCCCCACCCAATACCTGTAATGTGCACCTTTGGCACGGATAAAGGAGGCGACGCGTCATGGCAAGGAGGGAGTTGGCACCACATCTGTACACACAAGTCATCTGATTCCTGTAAATTCCGGGGAGGGGGCCATGAGCTCTGACACCACGTTATATCACATGCCAGGTGTGTTCGACTTCGTTCAGGTCTGGTAAGTCAGGGGCGGGGGGGGGGGGGAGGGGGGCGGGGCGTGAGTGGTGGTGGGGGGGGGGGGGCGGCATCACATCAATTGGAACTCGCCACTGTGTTCCTTGCACCACTATATCACATGGCACATTATCTTGCTGAAAGATCCCACTGTAATCAGCACGAAGGAGTGTACGTGGGCCTGTAGGCCGCTGGTGGCCGAGCGGTTCTAGGCGCTTCAGTCCGGAACCGCGCGCCTGCTACGGTCGCAGGTTCGAATCCTGCCTCGGGCATGGAGGTGTGTGATGTCCTTAGGTTAGTTAGGTTTAAGTAGTTCTAAGTTCTAGGGGACGGATGACCTCAGATGTTAAGTCCTATAGTGTTCAGAGCCAGTGTACGTGGGCTACAACTAGTGTACGATACTCAGTGGAAGTTATGGTGCCTTGGACAAGCTCCACTGGACCCATGGATACCCACGTGAATGCTCCCCAAAGCATACTGGAGCCGCCACCAGCTTGTCTCTGTTCCGCAGTACCAGTGTGAAGAAGACGTTCCACAGGATGACTAGTGATTCGAGCCCTCCTATCGGCGTGATGAAGAAGGTATCGGAATTAATCAGACCGTGCAACGCTCTGCCACTGCGTCATTTAATCCAGTGGCGATGGTCTCGTGCCCATTTCAGTCGTAGTTGCCGATGCCGTGGTGTTTAACATTGGCAAGTGTTCGGTCGACCGTGTGTTCAGACACACTTGTACTCTGCCCAGCATTAACGTCTGATTTTAGTTCCCGTACAGTTCACCGCCCGTCCTGTTTTACCAGCCTGGCCAGATTACGACGTCCGATAACCGTAATGAGGGGTTCCCGCCCAACTCCAGGGCATCTGGACGTGGTTTCACCATGGCTTCACCAGGTGTGGAAGGCACTCAACACAGCAGTCCTAGAACATTTGACAAGTCGTGCAGTTTCCGAAATGCTTGTGCCTAGCATCCGAGCCATCACAATTTGCCTTCGGTCACAGTCAGAGAGATCGCTCGCCTATGCCATTCTACACACGGACAGCACGCTCAGTGATACTACATCTACCGCGCGTTCGTCTGACAAGCAGTTGTTCCTCGCCAGGTGACGCTGTTGTCTTCTGGTCGGGTTTTTACCGATGCTAGGTCGGTGGTCATAATGTTGTTGCGGGGTCAGTGTCTGTTTTTCTTCCCAACATCTGTAACTGTCCTTTTCAGAAATTTCCACTTCTCTTCAGCTGAAGTGCCTACTCAGCTATTCATGTGAACGTTATTTATAGTCTCACAAAATATCAAGGGTATCTCATCATAGCTTAGCACTCCCGTATCCAACTTCTTTGCATGTTGATTCTTCCTGACTAGTCTCGTAAGCTTCAACCTACTCTTCATCATTACCAAACTTTAAGCTGAGCCTACATCTACCCCTAGGTACGCCTTATAATACAATGTCTGATTACGGATTAGCCGCCTGACCACGATGTAATCTAACTGAAATTTTCTATATCTTCCGACTATTTCCAAGTATACCTCCTCCTCTTGTGATCCTTGATCAGGTTATTTACTATCACTAGCTGAAATTTATTGCGGTACCTTTCTCATTCTTACTACCACGATGATATTCTCTGGTAAAACTTTCTTCTACTCCTTCCCCTACAACCGAATTACAATCTCCCAACACTATTAGATTTTCAGCTCCCTTTACGTACTGAGTTACCCGTTCGGTATCTTCCTGCTATATCTCTATTTCTTCATCCCTGTGACATCGGTATCGGAGCTTAAATATTTTTGTTAGTGTTGGCTTTCTGTCGACTCTGATGAGAACAATCCTATCATTGAACTTCTCGCGCTAACCCACTCTGTGTCCTAGTTTCCTATTCATAACAAATCCTACTCTCGTTACACAATTTTCTCCTCCTGTTGATATTTCCTTATACTCGTCTGACCAGAAATCCTTGTCTTCTTTCCATTACACATCGCTGATTCCCACTGCATCTAGATTGAGCTTTAGCATTTGCCTTTACAGATTTTCTTGCTTCACTACCACGTTCGAACTCCTTACATTCCATGCCCCGACTTGTACGACGTTGCCTTCTCATCGATTATTCAGTCTTTTCCTCATGATCACCACCCCCTTGGCAGACCTCTCCCGGATATTCGAATGAGGTATTAGTGCGTAATCTCTTGCCGATGGTGACATCATATATTTTTCAATTATAGACCACATTTCCTGTGCGTACAAGTTATGTGTCTTTAATTTAGAGGTTTTCATTGCCTTCTGCATTCTGGAGCCTTTGATCATTGCTGATCTTCCGCCTTTTAGGGGAAGTTTTTCGGACAAGAGAGTGATCTGAACTTCCAGTCGCTCCTCCGCCCCCTTTGACAAGGTCGTTGGCAGAATGAGAGTGACTTCTCACTCCGAAAGTCCTTTGTCGCCACTGCTGATGTTTTTTATACAGAATTCAAGCACTGGAGGGTTTAGAACCCCAGACTAAGGACGTTTTGATTACTAATGGAAAACGCTACCCCTAGACCAGAGTTACAACCTGACTATGCGTAGGGACTTAAATAAAATGAATGGGGTGCAATGGTCGAACCACAATTTTCTGTGGCCAGTGGTGAGCGACGCTTGAGGTGGTGTAAGGTCTGACGTCACTGGACAGTGAATAAAGAGGACGACTGATCTGCAGTGATAAATCACGCTTTACCTTGTGGCAGTCCGATGGGACTATTTGTGTTTGGCAACTTCCTGGAGAATCTGTCATCGTTTGTAGCGGCTACATGGAATACGGATGAGGACATGTTATGGTGTGGGGGTATATGGGTTGGGGTGCAGTCCCATTACTCTACTTATGAGACCGCTAAATGCGGAAAGATAAGAACACATTTTAGAGCATTGCCTACTGCGTACACTGGAGGGAGAGTTCTCAGGCGAGGACTGTACCAGCATGACAATGCACCCTGTCATTAAGCAGAACTTTGTGGCAATGGTTTGTGGACAATGATATTACTGAAATTCCGTGGCCTACCCAAAGTGCCGACCTTAGCCCAACGGAAGTTCTTTGGAATGATTTAGAACGTCGACCAGCGTCCAACATCACTACCTCCTCTGGTTCGGGCTCTGGAGGAAGAATGGGCTGCCGTCCTCCGCCCCCCCCTCCCTCCGTCCCCTCCCCCGCGACGCTGACACTCAGACACCTGCAGCAATTTTCTCACGCTTAACACAACAGTTTTTCACATGAGCCATTATAAAATCATGTCAACTCATCTTGGTTACGGATATGTTTTGTTACAACCAAGTGTGATCCTTGCTCCGTAAGTAGGAAATTGCAGTTTGAGGTGCAATTCTAAAACCACTGTTCAGTGACGCAATTGTCATAACAGGAAAACATTGTGCCGAAACCATAGAACCCCAGGTATGGAGTAATGGAAGAAAGTCTTTTTGGTGCATGAGCCTTGTTTTGTACTGTTTCAACCTTCTGGCTGAGTTTACGCCTAGCGTACGCTGTGTCAAGTTTACGGTGCAGACTACTTATTGTCAACAGTGAAACATGGCGTGGGTCCGGTGATGATTTGGGAGGTCATGTCGTGGTATTGTTTGAGCCCTATGATTATTCTGCATGGTCCAAGTACTGCCAAGAATTATACGGTCATTATGACCGATTGGGCTCATTCCATGGTACAATTTTAGTGCCCCGTTGGTGACGATTTGTTCCAAGACAATATGGCCCCTGTTCAGACAGCCTGCACAGTCAAAGACTGGTTTTGTGAGCACGAGGATGAATATTTGCAACTCCCCTGGCCACCATAGTCACCAGATCTCAAAATTACTGATAGTGTGTCGTGTGTGATTGCTGTCTACTTCAATCATCCTTAGCTGAACTTACCACTATTTTGCGGGAAGAATGGTATGAGATTCACATAAAAAATACGGGCCTGTATTGATCCATTCCGAGGCGACTCAAAGCTATTTCGAATGCCAACCGTTTTCCTACACCGTATTAGGCATGGAAATGCGTTTTTGATGTTATCGTACTTTTATCCACCTCCTCTACCTAAAATTCACTCTCCAATGTTCACAGTGTTATTTCAGTTAACTGCATATTAAATTCAATGTTACAACGTTACTAAGTTTAACATTTGTCCCAAAGTTCTTTTTTCGTTTGCCAGATCATGAGCGAACACAGAAAACACGCTCTTCGCTGTCATCTACTCACGAAAGCGGGCCAAAGATTTATAAGTAAAACCTTAGGGTGAAACTTTCAATGAAAACTTTTTTGTATGTTGAATTGCGTAGGTTAATTGGTTCCAAGTAAAAAAAAAAATCTTTTTCTTATGTTATGCGTAACGTAAAATACACGATTCGAATTAGATTACATACCCTTGAAACGTAACGGGTGCATGACATGCATACTTGAAACTAATGGAACTATGGAGGAATTTGACATAAGCAGTGAACAGTCTTACCTCCAAATAAGTTTCTTTTGAAACGAATTTGTGTTGCTCTCAACATACTTTTAATTGGTAGAATTGATGTTGTGGTAGTCTGCTTCGATGGAACTACCTTGTGCAAGCCTCTTCATCTGCGGGTAACTACTACAAACTTAAAGCCATTTGAACCTTTTTACTTTATTCAAGCATTAACCTCATTCAAACTTTTTACCTCGCACACTTCGTCCATTTGTCAAACGGATCATTCCCTGATGCCTCAGGCAGTTCTTTTCGTAAAGCTTTTCCGGTTTTTGCGCTAGTTATTCAATGTACCCATCTGACTTCCAACAATCTCCGAAAGCTCCTATTCTCCTATTGTCTGAACAGCATATCGTCTGCGTTTCTCTACTATACAAGGCTACGCTCTATACAAATATTTTCAGGAAAAACTTCCTATTATTTAAACTTATATTCGATATTAGCAAATGTCCCTTTTTCCGGCAACGCTTTTCTTTCTCTGCCAATCTGCATTTTATGTTGTAAACCGCCGCTGTGTATCTAACACATAGTGTTTGCACGTGTCGTTGTCTAATGTTGTCTAATGTTGAATTCTCACGCCTAAATATGGTTGCCATCGGCAACCTACACCTAGAGCATTCCATAAAACGAAGTACAGTTTTGTTGTAGTTGTTTTTTGGGGAAGGAGACCAGACAGCGAGGTCATCGGTCTCGTCGGATTAGGGAAGGACGGGGAAGGAAGTCGGCCGTGCCCTTTGAAAGGAACCATCCCGACATTTGCCTGGAGCGATTTAGGGAAATCACGGAAAACCTAAATCAGGATGGCCGGACGCGGGATTGAACCGTCGTCCTCAAACGAAGTGCAGTGTTGTGATTTTACTTCACTTCAGTTTATCACATCGAACCAGTCATTCCTATTGAGATGCTATTAAAAAGAATCACAATTGATACCGTGATCTATTTATTCTCAAAAAACGTTTATAGCGCAAAAGTTTTTATATGTATTAAGTACACAATGTCGGATTCTACACTACATGTAATTTCGGGATTGGAAAAGCATGTGACTAACTCTCCTCTGCTACATCCTCTGTTATTTGAGAGACACAATGTTGGCTGATACTGATAAGCAGTGATAAACAGAAGATCTGAACCCTGCATGGCACTTAAAAAAAAAAAAAAAAAAAAAAAAAAAAAAAAAAAAAAAACTCAGCGGATAAGCAAATGAAACTCGGCACATTTACGGTGAGTATTTCCCTACCCACAGAACTGGGGCGCACATGTCACCTACTGAAGTATGGGCAACAGTTGTAATGCGCTGATTATCTGCTCGTTGGGGCGCTGGCTGCTGTGAATATGATATACGTGGCATACCTGGACGCAGTATGCCTGTCGCCAACTCCTACGGCTGAAATTACCTCAGCACAAGACAAAACCCAAGTCAAGATTTCTCCTTGCTCACAGCCAGGAACAGAAATTCGACTGAAGTGTTCTCCCGGAATGAAACACTTCAATGTGTCTCAGACTCCACAGGCAGCTAAAGAATAGTTACTTCAGTAGACGGAAAAACAGTTCCGTTCACATAGAAATGACTTCACGCGCTCCTTGTGTTGCAGGATCTCACCAATCCCCACAGGGAAGTGTCTTCGATCGGTCACAGGAGGTAAGTGCCCCTTCATGCCGTATCCAACTACCTCCTAGACACGTGAGGCCTACGTTTGCACTCTGGTTACGAATCCCTGCACCCGTTACAAAAACGTACCTCGCACTATATGGGTCATGAATCTGTCTGCCAATCACCAGAATCTCATGCTCCATTCGTAAGATTTTCTGAAAGTTTACGTTTCCCCTCCTACGTCCTCATCCTTCTGCCAATCTAATACGTATCTTTCTGGAAGTTTCCGTTTCCTCTTCCACATATTTAGCAATCTGCCAAACCAATATACGTCTCTGGTTGTCAGCGGGAAGATTTTCCCGGTGCTTCCCGTAAGAGGTCAGCTTGCTATTTTGTAATCCCACGCATTCCTTATACTAAAAGGATGTCCTTTCGCCTTGTTACGCCCCCGATGCTCTTTTTACAGGTATACTGTTTTGAAATTTTTTCCGTTCCACATTCTTGCCTGCATTCTCCGCAATATGGGAGTTCGGTGGCCTCTAGCATTGTAAACCACTGCATCCTCACTCTGTTGTCTCTAAGAGCAGTAAGTGTGCAATGTCCTGCCCTGCACAATACGACACGTCTCTTCCCAGGCCCTTCCCTAGCCGACAGCGGCTTCTTAGGAACGAATGGCTGGCTCACGTCGCCCTCCTTACCAGTGCTCAACTCTAATTAACTCCCAGGCATGCTGTGCACGTGGTGCTAGCCGGTATCAGCAATTGAATTCATTAATAATCCGATCGTGCGTCGTAAACAACCATCTAATACAAAAATATAAATCGAGCAGAACATACAGAACAATAAAAGTGTGTTGGGAAAACCTTACTGCCTTACAACATCCTCTCTGCTTCAGCCGTTACCAATTATTTTGCTTCGTGAACGGTAAAAACTCATCATCTACCTTTAATGTCTCATTCCCTACACTAATTCTGTTAGACTCACCTGGATTAATTTGACTAGATTCCATTATCCTTGTTTTACCTTTGTAGCAATATTGAGCATTGGCAGTATCTCGTATGTAAATCATCTGAATTAATTCTCCATATTCGGTACTTCTGATTTCACATGGGACTTGACAGTTCAGAGTTCTGATACAAACAGAATTTTGAAAATGATACCTTTCTCGCGTGGGATACAGGCAGCCAGATACACAGCAGAGGTAGGCTGGTGGTCCGACGAAGGCGAGCACGGGCGCGCGAGTTAATTATCCAGCCTCGCCTGCAACGCCGACTCGTAAGGCGGCAGGCGGGATGAGATTGGCCTATGAGCCAAGCGGAGCGGCCCCAATCTCCGCCCTCGGTCACAACGTACAGCCGAGCTGTTGCATCTGAGTTAATCATAACACGCCAGGCGCCGCCCTAACTAGCTGGCTAAATTGAAACGAAAAATATAGACACACCTGATTACCCGGATGAAATTACTTGCGAGAAAAAGTAGGTAAATATTTAAGCAGCACTGCGTGATATAACAAGAAGTTACAAGAGGAAGAACGGTCATTTCGTAACCTAGAATTCGCCGAATGAAGCTATGAAAGGACACTAAGCGACCAGCAGCTTCACAAGAACTGGGTTCAACGATGGAAACATGCTATCATAAGAAAACTGCTGTGCAGTGTGGGTGCCTTCCTTAAGGAAAACACCGTTGTGGATAGAGGTTGCAGATCCACTGCTGCCTGTCACTCAGCTGCTAGAGTAGTGCAGCTAATGAAGTGGTCAAAATAAATGTTGCAATCTGCGTAGCCCTCCGCCACACACCGTTGGGTGGCTTGCGGAGTATAAATGTAGATGTAGATGAAACTTTAACGCTGAATGTTGTGATATTAATACACTGGTTTGTTTGCAGTGTAACGCTAATGGAAACAGCCTATGTTCCTGGGCAGGGCACCTACAGTTTGTGGCAACTTCTTTCTTCGGTTTCATTGAATGACAGGAGGATCAGGTTGTACGAGAAGAGGAAAGAAATACTAAAAACTAGTAAAAAAAACCGTCAGTGGCTGCTTGGTGTCACGTTGAAGTGTTGCGTCTCTCCCACAAAAAATCTGAAAATCTGAATCAGCAGCACAATGATTATTGACTTAAATATGTGAACTGGTATTATAATAAAGTATTCAAACATAGTTTGAATGAAAGTAGCATTGTGTAGTGTGTATTGAACCAGGGACCTAGAAATGACGGAGAGGCTTCGATCCGCCGTAGCCCTCAGTGGTTCACAACCCCACAACAGGCCACAGTAGTCCACCCACCCCACCGCCGCCCTACACCGAACCCAGGGTTATCTGAATGAAAGTTAGTTCACTATATTAGAAATTATTTAGTGGTACAGTGAACGGTGCTGACGTGACAAGCTCCGGACGGTAAAAGACAAAAGAGAACAGTGAAGCACCTCCTAAAAAACGCGTTTATTTGTACAGATAATGGCGTATAGACTATTTGGGACTTAATGGATGTAATAATTACACATTGCTTTGCGCAAGAAGATACAAAATTTTACACAGAATACAATTAATTTTTAGTGAGTCTAAGAGGAAAGCTTTGTGGCTTTGGACCATTGATTTCAATGCAGTGAAGGAAACATTAGTTAATTCAGATATGTTACTTCATTCTTGCATTATATACAGGTTTGGGCTCTCCTTCATCCTTGCGGGGCTAGCAGCAGTAGAACAAAAGATATTACAGAGACATGCAAGGTGGGAGATGAGATACGGGCTGAAGTACAGATGTGAGGGCGGTTTGTAAGTCGTAGCCGGCCTGTTTGGCCGAGCGGTTCTAAGCGCTTCAGTCTGGAACCATGTGACCGCTACGGTCGCAGGTTCGAATCCTGCCTCGGGCATGAATGTGTGTGATGTCGTTAGGTTAGTTAGGTTTAAGTAGTTCTAAGTTCTAGGGGACTGATGACCTCAGATGTTGAGTCCCATAGTGCTAAGAGCAATTTTTTTGTAAGTCGTAATTGGATAGCTCAGTCGGAGGAGCACTTGCCCATGAGAGACAAAGGCCCTAGCTTCGACTACCGGTCTCACAGTTTAGTAACATTTGGCTAGATGTAGGACAAATTTCCCAAGAGAATAAAAGTTTGAAGCAACAACAAGAAACTTTGGAGACGTGGAAGGTAGGAGATGAGGAAATACGGAAGTCCAGTTGTGAGGGCAAGTCTCGAGTCGTGTTTGGATAACTCAGTCGACTGTGTACCGTTCCGGTACACAGATTTATCCGGTAGAAAGTATCAAAATTTTTGTTCGGTGCGTAAATTACCGAGAATGCTGGTCAGGTAACCTCATCGGTGGCAACTGATAGTGTATTTCCACTGTGGTGCGAATGAACATCATCATCTGACTAAGAATGGGATGTGATGATGGCGGACGAGGCCCGAAACCAATAGCGGTTAAAAATTTTTAAAATTTTTCTTATTGTGTCGCGTAATACATTATTTTCACAAAAAAAAAAAAAAAAAAAACACATCACTGTGCGTATCCAGGCCGACTGAAATCTTGTTCCTTTCAAAACTGTTTGATTTGATTCTGTAATTTTGCATGAAAACATTTAAGGATGTTGACACGTTTTAAAAGAATAATAATGATAATACCGTGAATGTATGTCGCGTGAAGGTACCAGTTTCCCTCGATGTTTTCTCACAAATCTATAATGGCACAAAGCATGCGACTGAGTGTACATTCACGTGTGCGTCTGCGAGCACGAGCGAGGGAGTATGTGTGTGTGTCTGTGTGTGTGTGTGTGTGTGTGTGTGTGTGTGTGTGTGTGTGCGTGTGTATGTGTCGGTGCGAGGGTGTGGTCGCAGGCGGGTCGGTGAGTGGCGTACCGCACAGAGTGCATCGCGCCAGAAGCGAACGAGTGCCGCTGGAAAGTGCGCTAATCGCCGCTGACGGCGCTAATTAATTGATCGGCGCGACTGACTGATGCTCCAGTCAGCCATACATCACCGCCGTCATTGCGGCCGCCGCGCCCCCGCCACTCGTAGTTCGCCGACCGGCGCTGCGCTCGTCTCGACGCTCTCTCAGCAGGGTGCCGGCATCCCAGACTAGAGAGCATTCCACGTCTCGACTCGTTCACTAATCACAAAAACATTTACTTTCTCTGCAGAGTAAGCAGTTATAAAAGCATGAAATTAAATAAAAGCCACATTCTCGGCTTATTTGTGTCGAGGAATGTACATTAACAGTTTTTCGTGGATCTTAAGGGCATACCGGCCACATGTTGTGGCCTACATGGACGCTGTCGCTTCCAATATTCTTTCTTTGTATTCTCTTATACTCTCTTTCAATGAATGTTCCAGCTTATTTTGATGATTATAATTAATGCTGTATTTCTGAAGGCGGTATCACGTGGTCACACATCGCTTCCGTATCGTTTGTGTATGTTTTTGAATAATGCACTCTTCTTTGTAAATAAGTTTATTGGGCCAGATTACAGTAAATATAAACACATCACAAAAAGTTTTGCATCATATGTTTTCCGAGAGTTCCGGAACCTGTACAGAAAATTGGAATAGAGATCAACATAAACATTATTTCCGCCCTTTTTATTGCTCACGAAAACCACACATTGCCTGTTGTACCATGTCTGTTGTCCTCTTGCATTAATGCATGCCTGTGTTCGTCGTGGCATACTATCCACAAGTTCATCAAGGCACTGCCGGTCCAGATTGTCCCGTTTTTCTGCGGCGATTCGGCGTAGGTCCTATAGAGTGCTTTGTGAGTTCAAAAATGGCTCTAAGCACTATCGCACTTAACATCTGAGGTCATCAGTCCCCGAGACTTAGAACTACTTAAACCTAACTAACCTAAGGACATCGCACACATCCATACCCGAAGCAGGATTCGAACCTGCGATCGTAGCAGCCGCGTGGTTCCAGACTGAAGCGCCTAGAACCGCTCGGCCACAATGGACGGCGGTTGGTGCGTCACGTCGTACATAAACACCCCTTTTCAACCTCTCTCAGGCATGTTCAATAGGGATCGTGTCTGGAGAACATGCTGGCCACTCTATTCCTTCAGGAAGTCATTCACAAGATGTGCACGATGGGGGCACGAATTGTCCTCCATGAAGACGAATGCCTCGTCAGTAAGCTGCTGGTATGGTTCCACTATCGTTCGGAGGAAGGCATTCACGTATCGTACAGCAATTATTGGGCCTTCCAAGACCACCAGTGGCGTACGTCGGCCACACATAATGGCACCCCAAAACATCAGGGAACCTCCACCTTGCTGCAATGCTGGACAGTGTGTCTAACACGTTCAGCCTGACCGGGTAGTCTCCAAACACGTCTCCGACGATTGTCTGGTTGAAGGCATATGCGACACTCAAAGATGAAGAGAACGTATTGCCGATCCTGAGCGGTCCATTCGGCATGTTGTTGGGACCATTTGTACCGCGCTGCATGATGCTGTGGTTGCAAAACTGGACCTCACCATAGACGTCGGGAGCGAATTTGCGCATTATGTAGCCTATTGCGAACAGTGTGAGTCGTAACACGACGTCCTGTGGCTGCACGAAAAGTATTATTCAAAATGTTGGTGTTCCTCCGAGCCATAATCAAAAAAGTGTTTCAAATGGCTCTGAGCACTATGGGACTCAACTTCTGAGGTCATCAGTCTCCTAGAACTTAGAACTACTTAAACCTAACTAACCTAAGGACATCACACACATCCATGCCCGAGGCAGGATTCGAACCTGCGACCGTAGCGGTCTCGAGGTTCCAGACTGTAGCGCCTAGAACCGCACGGCCACTCCGGCCGGCGAGCCATAATCCGTTGGTAGCAGTTATCCATTGCAGTAGCAGCCCTTAGGCACCCTGAGCGAGGTATGTCTTCGACAGTTCCTGTCTCTCTGTATCTCCACCATGACCAAACTACATCGCTTTAGTTCACTCCGAAACGCCTGGACACTACCTTTCTTGAGAGCCCTTCCTGGCACAAAGTAAGAATGCGAACGCGATCGAACCGCGGTATTGACCGTCTAGGCATGGTGGAACTACAGAGTACACGAGCCGTGTACCTCCTTCCTGGTGGTGTGACTGGATCTGCTCATGCATGGTTGTTTACATCGTCGGGCGGGTTTAGCTACATCTCTAAACAGTCAAAGGAACTGTGTCTGTTATACAATATTCACAGTCAGTGTCTATCTTCAGGAATTCTGGGAAAGGGGGTGACGCAAAACTTTTGTTGATGTGTGTATATACAAGGTGAACGTTAATAAAACCGACAGACTGCAGTGACGGATTGCTGATTGGAAATGGTGGAAAATAAACGTGTGTCCGGAAGTGCATGGTTGTCATGGTAGATGCCATTGACGAATAACAGTTCCTTTGACCACTTGCTGTGTGCTCCTTGTACGTTGCATACTGTGTGATTGACGCAACATACTGCAAGCAGCAGAATGGTCCGGTATTCATGTCGGGGGCAAGCCGAGATGGTGTTTGTGAACGGCCAAGCAGGTGGAAACGGTCGAGAGGTATCACAGCTATACCGAAACAAGTACCCTCACAGACACCACATTTCAAGCCCGTTTCAGGCGTCTGTGTGACCATCGGTCCTTTAAGACAGACGAACCTGCAGGGAAGCGGCGAACTGTGCATACACCAGATTTGGACGTCCGGGCTCACATGATATTGAGACGAACCCTAGTATGAGATCGAGGCAAGTGGTCCGACAACATGGTGTAAGCCAACGTAAGATTATGTGTGTCCTGCATGATAACTGCTACTATACCTATCACGTGCAGTCCCATGGAAGCCACTTTGAATATCTGTTGTGACATGGATGCGATTCAGATCTGTGCTGCGTTCCGGGACGATTTGTTGTCTTTGCACGCACACCGTCTATTTCCGGACATATTTCTTTGAACTTTTTCCCTCTATTTCCAGTCAGGAATCCGTCCCTGCAGTTTGTTTTATTATCGTTCACGTTGTGGAGACAACTAGATTCAGCAAGCGAAATCAACGTCTTCAGATCTGAAAAGGTAGTAGAAAAAATTGTTCTGTCTAATAATCGTTATTGTTTATAAATAAGAAAATGTAATAGAATTATGACACACCGTCTACATACAAGGACCACTGTGCCATTATGTGTCATATTTATTTAGTCATGGACATATTTGGGAAGAACATGACATAATTTAAGCGTTTATTGGAAATCCACCGTCAAGAAAATCAAATGTAACATGCCCGAGATGAACATACCTCGTTGAAAAAGACGCTTCAGTGTAACGTCATACAATAAAACCATGACGGTGCCAAACAGGCACAAAAGTTTCTGATCAAATACATTTGGGTCATAGGATACTGCCTGCTGCGTCCTTGTTGACAGCTGACGGCACACTACCGAGCCCTAGTCAGATGTATTATGTAGTGTTGAGGGGTACCACCAGATGGCAGCAGTCTCTTATACGACAACTTAGAAACATAATAAATAAGTGTTTTCAGTGTTTGTATAATACATAAGAGGACGGAGAAAGACTTCAATTAATTTTTTTTTGTGGAAAGAAACAAGATCTATACAGTTTCTTTATATTAAAAGGTAGCAACTGGCAGTACCAGTTAACTAATACAGGTATACAGTTTGAAAGTGTTCCAGGTATTACAAGATACTCTGAACATCGTCAGAACACTGTACAGTCATACTATACAAATGGAAACAAGGAATTGGACAGGAGCCGGTTCGCCTGAACCACTGACAAAACATCATCAAATATTTAAGAATAAAAAATCGGGCTCGTGGTTGCTGATAGGCGTTACAATATGTAGAGGATCCACCCAGACTACTTAAAACAGCCAGCGCTTGGCTGTTACGAGCAGCAGAAAACATATTATGATTCATAATTGCTAACTATGCGTTACAGATTTACTTAGCATACACTTGAGCTATTATACACGGATGAGCTAAAAACTTATGACGATGTGCTTAATGGCCTGTTTGTCCGTCTTTGGAACGGAATTCTTCACTGATTCCGCGTATCCGGGATACGACAGTTTGTTGGTAGGTTTGTGGAGGTATGTGGCATTAGACGTCTACGCACAGGTAATGTAGTTTGCGTAAATAACTGGCAGCTGATTTGCGAACGCCGTGATGGCACCCGATAGCGGCCCAGATGGGTTCCTTAGGTTCATTATCACGCAAATTAGGTCGCCGAAACACCAACGTGAGTTCACTATAATGCTCCTCAAGACACTGTAGTGCAGTTCTGATTTCGAGACACAGACACTTATACTGCTGAAAGATGACATCGCCGTCAGGGAAGACATCAAGCATGAAGGGATGCGGGGTGAAACAAAAATATTATTTACCCGATGAGCTGACACGTTTCCATTCATCGCCGTCCGCATCGTGAGCGTCCTATGCCCATTGCAACCGTTGACGATGTCGTTGAGTCAACATGTAAACACGTAGGGGTGATCTGCTACGGAATTCCATGTTAAACAACGTACGATGAACGGTGTGCTCCGAAACACTTGCGCGTGCACCAGCGTTGTACACTTTCAGCAGAGAAGCCACAGATCACCATCTATCAAAAATGGTTCAAATGGCTCTGAACACTATGGGACTCAACTTCTGAGGTCATTAGTCCCCTAGAACTTAGAACTAGTTAAACCTAACTAACCTAAGGACATCACAAACATCCATGCCCGAGGCAGGATTCGAACCTGCGACCGTAGCGGTCTTGCGGTTCCAGACTGCAGCGCCTTTAACCGCACGGCCACTTCGGCCGGCCGACCATCTATCCAAATATACAGAGCAGACAAGTGTCCGTACCCCATGTTCTGTGAAGAGTCGAGGACGACCAACCATTTAACGCCTAGTGGTAATTTCCCGATCTTTGTACCTCTTTCTGTAGATTCTCACGAGGGTAGAGCGTGAACGTTCAATGAGCTTCGCCGTTTTCGAGATACTCGCCGACAGGCTCTGCGTACTAATAATCCGCTCTCGGTCAAAGTCACTTATCTCAATGGATTTACCCATCTGAAACCATATCCTCACTAGGGTGATACCCTGTCCGTGTCTGTTAAGCTTAAATACTTTTGTTACTGCGTCAAATGCCCGCAACGCCACCAGGCGGCATCCAACGCCACGGTGGTCAGATGTCATAATGTTTTGTCCACAACCAGCAAATATATAGATATATAAAACAAAAACGGTCCACGCATCCTGCAAAAGGTCTAAACTGTGTTCACCTTTAACATAGGACGGGAAGCGGGGATACATAGTTACAATGAAGGACACTGTTGTGGAGCGGCTCTTCTCGAGCCTTGACTAAATATTTTGGTGACTTACAGTACATTAAAGTGTACTATATATAACAGCAACGTATTAGTCATGACATACTGTTCTATAATACGTAGTAGCGTTGTAGCCATTTGCATAACAGAGGTTTAAGACCGCATGTTAATATCTAAACATATTCTGAGTCCATAACCCGTAATGCTTAATCAATAACGAACTGGAAAAATATAAATTTATAATATACACGTAATTTGTCTCATGAGCATGGCAAGAAATAATTGTTGGCCTTTGTTTGAAGTGAACCCCTAATGTTAGGTTAAATCACATTGTCTAACATCCGCTGTTAGGTGGAGGCCCAGGCCATGATTAGAGATATATGTCCAAATAATGCCTACGAAATCGAGGGTAACGGCGTTCAAAAAATGGCTCTGAGCACTATGACTGAGGTCATCAGTCCTGTAGCGTCTAGAACCGCTCGGCCACTCCGGCCGGTGGAAATCACGTGTGTCGGCAGAATCACACCTATACCATAAACCGGTCCACCTCCAACCAACATACGTTGATGAACTTCCTTGAAGAAAGATAGAGCAGAACTACCGCAAAAGCTGTGTACAGGAGAGTATCAGTCCCATCGCTAACAACGTTATGGCCACTAATATACGTCAGATTGGATCTTCATAACGTCAAAGTTTCACTTTTCTCATTTCATTCAACAAATCATGTAATTGTTCTTCATTTTCACCGAGGACAGCAAGGTTATCAGTGAATCTTATCACTGTTATCCTTTTGCCCTGAGCTTTAGTCCTATTCTTGAAACTGTCTATTATTTCGGTCTTCTCTTCTTCAACGGACAGATTCAACAGTATGAACGAGAGCATGCATCTCTGTCTTACACCCTTTCTAACCCTAGCACTCCATCCTTTTACTTCAAATGTTACTGTTCCCGCTTGGTTCTTGTACGTATTGCGTACTACCCGTCTTTCCCTGTACTGTACTCTTACTTTTCACACAATTTCGAACATCTTGCACCATTTTACATTGTCGAACGTTTCTACTAATTCGGAAAACCCTATGAGCGTTTGTTGAATTTTCTTCACTCTTGCTTGCATTATCAAGCGAAAGTTCAGAACTTCGAAAGAGTAATGACATAAAATGTATTTAACTTGTATACGTGTAGAAATACGTTGCCAGCCTAGAGCATCAAGTATTTATACCAGTCACACATTTTTATCGCAAATTCTTTTAAATAATTAAGAAGTCTAAATTAAATGTCTCAGACCGAGGGGAACTGATTGCAGGTCAGTGCTGTAACGATCGACGTGGTCTGTTGTCCTCTAAATAAAATATATAAAGAATATACATATCTCCTCGAATAAAGTGAGTAAAGTTACTCGATTTTCACCGCTGAAATGAGTAAGTCTCCAGCGTATTATCATTTTGTTGTTGGCGACCAAAGCAGTTTCAAAGCCTTGATGATGTATGCTAGCTCTTCCGTCAGTGTATCATTTGCACGTCTTTGGTGAATACTCAAGTCTAAATTGATAATTTTTCGCTGGTAATTCCCCACAGCACACTAACTGTGATGACTGCTCAGTGTTTCCTCCCGTTCACAACAGCTACCTTAAAGATTTCGGTATCGCTACTCTAAATCACAGAAAGTATAGTATTTGCAACAGGAAACAGACGGATCTGTCAGCGCACCCGGTCCGCGAAGTACATCGAACTGAAAACGAAACAACAGTTCAAAGGAAAATTATAGTACATATCGTTCCTTTACAGGAAAGAGACTTCTTACTTTTGTTCCGTAGCTCCGAGGACTCACTACAAAGGCATTATTTTATTTACTTGCATATCTGAAAGAACACAGACTTCTGAAGATCGACAGCAGCACAAAAAAAGGCTCTGAGCACTATGGGACTTAACTTCTGAGGTCATCAGTCCCCTAGAACTTAGAACTACTTAAACCTAACTAACCTAAGGACATCACACACATCCATGCCCGAGGCAGGATTCGAACCTGCGACGTAGCGGTCGCGCGGTTCCAAACTGTGGCGCCTAGAACCGCTCGGCCACCTCGGCCTGCTACAGCACCAGAAATTTATTTAGAAATGAATTTGATGAGTGAAAATATCTTGACATCGTCTGTATGAGGTACAAATAAAATATCTATTAAGGATATACGAAAATTTGTGCCAAACCGCGTACTTGTAAGCGGATTTCTCGCTTATAGTGTCGCCTTCACCGCTTCGCCTATTCGTGCACATCTCCGGGACTCATTCAAACATTCATATGTCACACAGCCTACATCACTGCGCCATAATCCTCCACTATTTTGTATCGGTCCGGGAGGTTTGCACGGATAGCCGAATTAGTTAAGGCAACCTCTCGCGATAAGCAGTAAATCCGGGTTTGATTCACGGTCTGGAAAAAATTTCGTATAACAATTATACGTAGTACACGTATAACTAATAGAAGGTAGTACATATATATATATATATCTGATACAGTCAATGCCAAGATATTCGCACTCAGCGATTTCAAACTAAAGACATCATCATATCGCAAGGGAGACAGCTGGCCATTCTGTTCATTTTTGATTGTTTGGTGTCGCAGCTTTATTGCGAAGATAACATGAAACAACAGTTTGAGCGTATCATTCATCAGAAGGACGATATCCATTTCAAGTAAGAATACGATGAAAAAGTCAAGAGCTCAAAATCCTCTGTTTTGCGACTTTATACAATATACTCTAACAATAAGGACGGAGTATTTATGGCAAGCGGAATTTGTTTTAATTAAGGAACGTTTTAATGCTAATAAGATGTACGGAATTTATTTTTCTCAAAGGATTTTACTTCCGTTTCTGCAAGTTTAGAAACAATTTCTATGATTAACTAAACCATAGTTCGAAAAAATTGTAGTAATCTTTCCGTAGATAATTTCGCCACCTATGGAAAGAAACGTCTCTAATTGAAAAATTCCATTCATTCATAATGGAAGTTGCGAAGAAACCATTGCAGTTATCGAAGTAGACAGTATTCGAGAGGCGAAAGAAGCAGACAGCAAGGTGGGTGTTCAAAATGGCATCATTCAACACTTTCAATGAAAGGTTCTGTTTCAGAAGCAGTGTCTGGGTCTGCATTGTTGTGTAGGAACAAAACTGCAGAAGACAAAAGACCGCCCATTTTATTCTGGATAGAGTGCCAAAGCTATTTCAGACGCACACAATAAACTTTATAAGTTATTGTTTGCAAGTAGTCTGCTTTCCGCTGACCAGAGATGACGGTCTGAGCGTTGTCCATAATAATTCACGTTCGTCCTGGCTCCTTTCTCTGTGTCAGCCACCACACACACTCAATGTGTTAGAACAGAACACATCCCGTACACAGCAGTGAATGTTCTCTTTTTCCTTGCCCAGACAAAACATTGATACTTCATCGACGCTTTACAGTCCAACTTATTTTCACGGTTAAATGTTTTCGTTGTGTCAGAAGTTATTTATAATCAGTAACTGACACCTGCGAATTTTGCTCTCGAGTGTTTTCGCTGCCTGGACTCAAACCAGACTGTACATAAAATGGAAAGAACAACTCGGCAAACCGACCGGAAATAGCTTAAAACCGTCGTCACGATTAAAACTGTTCGGGCGTTACTAATACGGACTGACTATCTGACTATTCAGAATACTTTGGTGACCATGTTGCAGACAATTTAAACTGGAGAGAGCACATTTTCGAACTCCTAAGTCAACTTAGCTCAGCCACATTTTCACTTAGAATTATTGCAAGTTTAGGTAAGAGACAAATCAGTTAGCTGACATATTTTCATTCAATAATGTCATATGGAATAATGTTCTGGGGTAGCTCATCTTTAAGAAAGAAAGTCTTCATTATGGAAAAAAAATGTTCTAAGAGTAATATGTGGTGCTCATCCACGCTCATGGTGTAGGCATCGGTTTAAGGAGCTGGGCATTCTGACTACTGCTTCACAGTATAGTTATTCGTTCATTAAATTTGTTGTATATAGTACACTGCTTTTCAAAAGGAACAGTGACATACATTATTGCAATACCAGAAATAAAAAGACATCCATCAGTCAACGTTGTTGTCTTGAGCACACAAACGGGTGCAGAATGCTGCATCAAAAAATTTGATAACTTATCCAGTGACATAAAGCGTCTGACAGATGGCAAAATAAAATTTGCAAACAAACTAAAAAAATGTGTCTCTGCTGAAGAATTTCTATCATTTTAGTGTGTTAAAGATGGTGGATTAGAATTAGTATCTCACATCTGCACATTTCAAAAAAATAAAACAAAAACTTATAAATGTTCAGCATGTTTACAAATTAAATCGCGACGTGAATGTAAAATGACTCGTTCCACGTCATTACGATCTTGCTTGCCAGATGGTCCATGACACATGAAACTAACTAACTGTTTTGAATGTCTTACTTCTTGTTTTAAATTGAGAACGTGTCTAATTAGATATTTCCTTGCATATAGCATGCTCGAAACAGTCTGCTTCTGAACCTGATGATGGTGGTAGTCCACATACAGGTCAGTCTCAGACTAATGGTGGAAACACTGGTGAAAGTGTTGCATCCCGAGATGGTTCCACCTATGTCTTATAATGGCCTAACGTACAACACCAGGAGACTCCCTCAAGATGATTTTTGGATATGGCCAATTGAATGTACAGATGAGTGGCTTAGTGCCTTCAGAGACAGTACAAAGAGAACGCCCTTGACATTAAGGGCCATTGTGTTGATAGAAAATAAGCAATAATTCAGTAAAAAGTTATCAGGAAGCATCTGACAGCAGAGACACTGGGAGAAGTGTTTGTGGAGTGTTTCGTAATAGCGCGCAAAGATAGCTAGTGGTGAATGGCCACCATATCGAGGGTTTGTCCTTTTTATATCCGACCACAAACTTAACTAGCATACCTAAAAAGGATTAAAAAACGAGACAGTGTTGTACGTGACTATGGGCAGTCTGGATTGTCAAAGTATATCATGGAGCGTGCATTTCAAGGAGATGCCTTGTTTCGAGGATTCTGTAAAAGTGCAGTGCATTCGTAAAGGAAATCGCAAACAAGAAGCTAGTCTCACAAGTTCTAGAATATTGTTCCAGTCTTTGCTGCCCTCATCAAACAGACATGACAACAGATGAACGAATTCAGAGACGGGCGGCTAGATCGTAATAATTCGATACATTCCTTACGCAAGTATAGCTGAAGTACTCAGGGAATTTAAATGGGAATCCTTTGGAGAAAGAAGTGACTGTGCGATCTTTATGCTACCACCAACGTATGCTTCACGTAGGGGTCACGAGAGAAAGGTAAGAGAGGTTGTGGGCTTTTAGAGGCGGTTAGAGAGACGTTCTTCCCTCGCCCGACATGCGAACGAAATAAGAAAGAAAACTGATAATAATGGAACGACCTACCCTCATCCATACACTTAACAATGGCTTGCAGAGTATTTATGTAACGTATCTGTAAAGGATGAGAGATGCATGTTAAAGCAAGAAAGTGTATAAGACATAGTCAGGGATACAATATTGTGTAATATATTGAACAGAATAAGTTGGAATATGTTCCCACAAGAGTTAGAATTTGTAACTGTCAGAGTGATGTGGAAATTTACGAAATGGGACCTAGAGTAAATCGCAGGAAGAACAGCGAAAGGGAAGAAGATACTAATCAACAATTACGAGTATAAATACAGCTTCAGATTAAAGAAAAGAGGAAGGACCACACGAGACGGCAGAAGACTTCACGAAAACAGCAATATCAGTCGTAGGACTTTGTAGGTATATATTACAGGCCTCATGAACAGAGCAGATGAAAGATGTTCTTGAAAACTAGTTCTCCAAAAGTAAATCCACACACATTGTAAAAATAGATGTTGTGTGTGTGTGTGTGTGTGTGTGTGTGTGTGTTTGAGTGTGTGTGTACATACGTACGTTACACACCTCCTCCTAAACCACTAAACTGATTGCAACCAAACTTGGAACACATGTACCTTACTAATAGGAGACAATCGCTGTGGGAGTAAGAACCATCTCCCTATCAAAGGAGCTGTGGTGAGAATGAAGTATAGCGCACGACGCGTGAATTCCCAATTTTTATCCATTCATTATTTGTGAATGAGGGCTCTTACCGACTTGCAACGGACTAAACATATAATTTCAAACAGTTACGAAATTAGTTCTCTCTCACAAACCCTACAAAAGAGGAGACTTGTGAATAGTTTAATGAGGCCCACCAGGACTTTTCATCCTGTGTCAACATCTTCGGCTCAGAGCAGCAGACTACATTTTTGGGTATTTGTATAACATATTCCAATCTCTAACTTCAGAACTGTTCTTTTATTTCATTTACTGGTCCCTCAAGTATCATGAAAGTTATTTTTGTCTTAATACATGTACTATGTCCTATGCCTTCTCTTTGTCATTGTTTTCCACATGAGCATGTGAAAGTGAACTGACTGTTCCATGAAGACAAGTTACTCTGTGAATATGGCACCTGATCAGAGGGTGGACGACGCTGCTGGAATTCAATAATTTTAAAATGAAAAACTGCGATCGACAGACAAGGACAATAAGTCCATTGTGAAAAATTCGATCTTCTGATATCTAACGATGAGGCAATATCTTCTGACCACCTGCTTAACTGCATGTTGGTCTTTGGGAAGCAGTACAGCAACAAATTCGCAGTGTCGAGTATCTGAGAAGTCCTTGACTGCTTTCCAGTTGTATATGGCAACAGACGGCATTTTAACAAAATGCAGATGTGTAATTATGTTGTTGTGGTCTTCAGTCCAAGGACTGGTTTGATTATATAATATCAAACCACGACTTCTGCATACAAGAAGACTACGAAGGAAATAGCAGTGTGAATGTAAACAACAATAACACAGTTGGAATAAACTGTTTAATGTTAATGAGCTCCAACTGCAGAATAAAAATACATAAAAATCTATATGCCTAATCAGAAGCCCAAGAGGGATCATAGTTATTGGTAACCATCTTACCACTTCTATAAGCTGCTCTGACAGGTGTACACAAGAAAATTTTACCTCTTCGTTGGCTACGGAACATGGTTTTACCAGATTGGAAACTGTGATTTGTAATTATAGACTGAATGGTGTGTTTGACCCTGTGGAAGACAGTCCAAGTGGATAAACCATCCAACAAACAATACTTACAATTTACTTTGCTGTAATCTGTGCCAATCACTTCTGTGTGTTGTAAACTATTGGGTAGCATACAGAACAGTAGCACTGCTGTGTTTAACAGTGTTCTGCTGTTTTTCTAAATGGGTAATAAAAACATACAAAAGTTGACTGTTGTACAAGTAAGCAGTCCAGACGATCAATACCGAGGAAAAATTTTAATCTATGTTCTGTTTGCCTATAGTTTTAACTATGTAACTCTAAACTATGTGGAACGTTTTAATATAGGCTTCACACAGACCATTAACATTACACGTAAGTGACATTTTAAAGCTGGAGGAACAGTTTTTTTTAAATATTCTATTTTCCTCCTAAATTCTATCGGAGATACTGTCGACTTAGGTTTGGTTCCCAGGAGCAACCCTGTTCTACGGGTTTTAAGAAAAATCACGGGTATGTCAAATAGACTTGAACCAATCTCTATTAAAGCAATTATTCCTCAAAGTACAGTTAATGTTTTGTCTGTATGGAAAAGAAAACTAGAAATGGAAGTTGTTGACGTGAAAAGAACTAACTTGGGTATACTGCAGAAAGAACTGCCATAACTGCTATTGGAAAAAGAAGCGTCCGCAGCTCGTGGTCGTGCGGTAGAGTTCTCGCTTCCCGTGCCCGAGTTTCCGGGTTCGATTCCCGGCGGGGTCAGGGATTTTCTCTGCCTCGTGATGACTGGATGTTGTGTGATGTCCTTAGGTTAGTTAGGTTTGAGTAGTTCTAAGTTCTAGGGGACTGATGACAATAGATGTGAAGTCCAATAGTGCTCAGAGCCATTTTTGAAAAAGAAGCCATCGCAGATGTGCAGGTAAAATTTTACAATACTGAAAAATCAGTGATTTGGAAATTCTGGATATATCTTTGGAAAACATCTGCATTTGCTGAAAGTGACTGTGTGCTGGTATACAGACGAAACAATGGATCCAAGGACATTTACTACATCTGATGATACAGAAAATATCTGTTTATTAACCTGCAATCCCATTTGGATCTGCCTAGAAAAATGCATTGTATCTGAGTGTGGTGGACTGTAGAGTGTACATATGCAACATAAAAGCCATTTGCAGAATGTTAAACCGATAGAATAATTATATTAAATGGCCACTTCTTTGCAAGAATGATAAAATGTATATTTTTATAGAGACATACGAAAGGATGTGGAGCAGAGTTGCCATCTTACACCACTGAGGATGTGGGATACTTTAACAATATTACTATGCAGTAAATATAAGGCAAAATTAAAATTCATGAGTTTTCTTCACTAGAAGAATTGTTACTACATATCCTCGAACTTGGCGCCATTGGTACGTAGTTGACTGCTTCATATCAATACTTTGCTGTGTTTGGGTGGATAGGGGCGGGGACGTCTGGTGTGATTCAAACCTCAACTGGGAAAGTTGTACCATCTTGAAATCATTTTTTAAATTACAATATTTATTGAAACCACATTCTGATTAATTGCTACATTTTACTATTTTTGTTACTGGTAATGGGCTTAGAGGGGTGTGAATTGCCTCCATATAGAATTTTCAGGCCATGTAGATAGAAAGGCAGGACGCAATGCTGCAATTATAACTGTTTTTGGTCTAGAGTCGCCTCTGCACACACATTGCCAAGAGCCACGGTCCAATCTCGACGGTCTACTGCGCAGTGTACTCGTGATTGATCGAGTCGTTGGAGCAACAGCAGGTAATAATCGGTCGTCTGCTGGCGGGCCCTATGTTGTAGGAAGTACACTGGACGGTGTGCTCTGAAGCAATTCTGCCTCTACCGTCGGATCTACCACAGACAGTCGCCTATCCTATTTTAAAGAGAGAGAGGGTAAGCCTACGACAGCTGAGGTGAGGCGTGGACGGTCGATTCCTTGTCGCATATTCTTGGTTTCCCGTCCTTCAACCACATTCCATAGTTGCTCACTATACAGATGCTCACTACAGTTGCAAGCGAACAGCCGATCATTTACCATGTTCCGTAGATGCTCTCCTCTGCACCGGGACCTAATAGTATGCTCTATATCGAGGTCACTTACGTCAGTGGATCTCCCCGTCTGCAGCTTACATCTTCTCTAGAATGATTTCCCATTCGTCTTGCTACTCATATACTGTATACTTTCGTTATGGCACCACTCCGCTGCAGCGTGACCTGACGACATTTTATTTCGCGGTGCGGAGTGTTCTTAATGATTGGGCTTGCCAATGTGTATTTGAATCACATTCTGTGTAATTTTCATTTTGATATTTTTCAGTGATTTTCTGCTATGGTTTTAACCATTCTATGCTCATGTCAACCGGGTTCAGTCAATAAATCGTAATTATGATTTGCACGAAAACTAATCAGGGGTCTCTGCATACTGCTTGGGTTCTACTAAATCATGCGGAAATTGGTTCACAGCGACATTACAAACTAAATACATTTTCATTTGATCACTAAGTAATTTCTAGATTAGGATTTTTGATTGAGTAAGAACAGAAGCTTCTTGAAAACAGGGAAGGTGAGCAGTTGTTCGCTTGCCACTGTAGTGATCATCCATGGAAAGTGTTGAAGGACTAGGTTTTAAGCATCCACGCCTCATCACAGAGATCGTAAACTTACCCTCTCTGTAAACCAGGGTAGGCCGCCGATGACATTGTAATTCTGTCAGAGACAGCAAAGGACTTAGATGAGCAGCTGAACGGAATAGCGGTGTCTTAAAAGGAATATACAAGATGAACATTAACAAAAGACAGAATTAGATTAGGAAACGAGACACTTAAAGCAGTAGATGAGTTTTGCTATCTTGGTAGTAAAGTAACTGATGATGGCTGAAGTAGAGAGGACATAAAATGAAGCTTGGCAGTGACAATCAAGGGGTTTATCAAGAAGAGAAATTTGTTAACAGTGAATATAGATATTAGTTTTAGGAAGACTTCTTTGAGGGCATCTCTATCGAGTGCAGCCATGTGTGGAAGCGGAACATAGACTGTGAACAGTTTAGACAAGAAGAGACTAGAAGCCTCTGAAATTTGCTGCTGCAGAAGAACGGTGAAGATGGTATATCACGTAACTGATGTGGAGGTACTGAACAGAATTTGGGTGAAAAGAAATTCGCGGCACAACCTGACTTAAAGCAGACCGCGGTTGATAGGACACGTTCTGAGACATCACGGAATGACCAGTTTAATGTTGGAGAGATATAAGGTGGGGTGGGGTGGGGGGCGGTACCAAAAATCGCGGGCGGAGACCAAAAGATGATTACAGTAAGTAGATTCAGAAGCACGTATGTTGAAGTAGTTATTCGAAGATGAAGAGGGCTGCACAGGAATGAGTAGCATGGAGAGCTGCATCAGAGCAGTCTTCTGACTGGACACCACAAAGACAACAGCAACTAGGTTAACGTCACAAATCGCCCTTAAGGAAACTTCCCTGAGAACGCCTGGGAAAATGCTAATAAATTTCATAAAGTTTACACGGCTCTAACTGAAAAACGTAAACTCTTTGTAGGACGAAAATTGTAGGACAATAGGTGTATTTGTTGCTTAACTTTTTAATATACAATTGGTCACAATAGGTCTCACACTGTCTTTATTACAGCTTTTCTTGTGAAGATCATGACCTTGCTGCAGTGGTAACACCTGTTCCCGTCAGATCAGTCAAGTTTTCGCTGTCGGGCTGTGCTACCAGCTCGATGGGTGACCGTCCGGTCTGCCGAGCGCTGTGGGCAAGCGGGGTGCACTCAGCCTTTGTGAGGCAAACTGAGGACCTACTTGAATGAGAAGTAGCGGCTTCGGCCTCGTAAACTTATATATGGCGGGGAGAGCGTTGTGCTGATCACATGCCCCTCCGTATCCGCTTCCAGGACGCCTGTGGGCTGAGGATTACACGGCGACCTGTCAGTACCGTTGGGCCTTCGTGGCGTGTTCGGGAGGAGTTTAGTTTAGTTTTGTGAAGAGCAGTACTCTAATTTTTTTCCCGGCCCGTACTAGCAATCTATGAACTGACTGACTGTGCTTCTTAGATGCTTGAAATCTTATGGCCACTTTAGAAACATATCCATCGAAAAGGTAGACTACAATCATATCATTCAGTCATAAGTTTCTATTCTAGAAATATGTACATCTGATAGTCAAAATTAAAACAACTTTTGTATAATTGATTAGTATGTATTTTCCCTCCTGTGGACGGTAGGTTACTGTCTGTGGTCTACTTTCCTCAAATATTACCATAAAACGTCCCGAGAAATTTCAGACTTCCAGCTCACATTGGCTTTTTGTGAATAAACTGAACAGGTCAGAAAATTTAATTTTCGAGAAATTCACTTCAGAGTCATATTTGAACTATAGACTTACCTCTGTGTTTGTAATACAGTACATTACATAAACTTCTTACTTTACACGATCTTCGTCTTCTCTCTTCGTTTTCTTGTGTCTTCTTGTAATTCTGGCGTCTTTACTTGCCTCACGGACCCACTTTTCAGCTTCGGTCACTCTGACGGAATCACTTGCCAACAATGACGGCCTCGTATTACACGAAAAATATATTCTTGCTAACTTTAAACGTACATGCCTGCTAACTGCCCCATCATTCTCGTCGCCAAAACAAATTGTTGTTGTTGTTGTGGTCTTCAGTCCTGAGACTGGTTTGATGCAGCTCTCCATGCTACTCTATCCTGTGCAAGCTTCTTCATCTCCCAGTACCTACTGCAACCTACATCCTTCTGAATCTGCTTAGTGTATTCATCTCTTGGTCTCCCTCTACGATTTTTACCCTCCACGGTGCCCTCCAATGCTAAATTTGTGATCCCTTGATGCCTCAAAACATGTCCTACCAACCGATCCCTTCTTCTAGTCAAGTTGTGCCACAAACTTCTCTTCTCCCCAATCCTATTCAATACCTCCTCATTAGTTACGTGATCTACCCACCTTATCTTCAGCATTCTTCTGTAGCACCACATTTCGAAAGCTTCTATTCTCTTCTTGTCCAAACTAGTTATCGTCCATGTTTCACTTCCATACATGGCTACACTCCATACAAATACTTTCAGAAACGACTTCCTGACACTTAAATCTATACTCGATGTTAACAAATTTCTCTTCTTCAGAAACGCTTTCCTTGCCATTGCCAGTCTACATTTTATATCCTCTCTACTTCGACCATCATCAGTTATTTTACTCCCTAAATAGCAAAACTCCTTTACTACTTTAAGTGTCTCATTTCCTAATCTAATTCCCTCAGCATCACCCGACTTAATTTGACTACATTCCATTTTCCTCGTTTTGCTTTTGTTGATGTTCATCTTGTATCCTCGTTTCAAGACACTGTCCATTCCGTTCAACTGCTCTTCCAAGTCCTTTGCTGTCTCTGACAGAATTACAATGTCATCGGCGAACCTCAAAGTTTTTACTTCTTGTCCATGAATTTTAATGCCTACTCCGAATTTTTCTTTTGTTTCCTTTACTGCTTGCTCAATATACAGATTGAATAACATCGGGGAGAGGCTACAACCCTGTCTCACTCCTTTCCCAACCACTGCTTCCCTTTCATGCCCCTCGACTCTTATAACTGCCATCTGGTTCCTGTACAAATTGTAAATAGCCTCTCGCTCTCTGTATTTTACCCCTGCCACCTTCACAATTTGAAAGAGAGTATTCCAGTTAACGTTGTCAGAAGCTTTCTCTAAGTCTCCAAATGCTAGAAACGTAGGTTTACCTTTTCTTAATCTTTCTTCTAAGATAAGTCGTAATGTCAGTATTGCCTCACGTGTTCCAACATTTCTACGGAATCCAAACTGATCTTCCCCGAGGTCGGCTTCTACCAGTTTTTCCATTCGTCTGTAAAGAATTCGCGTTGGTATTTTGCAGCTGTGACTTATTAAACTGATAGTACGGTAATTTTCACATCTGTCAACACCTGCTTTCTTTGGGATTGGAATTATTATATTCTTCTTGAAGTTTGAGGGTATTTCGCCTGTCTCATACATCTTGCTCACCAGATGGTAGAGTTTTGTCATGACTGGCTCTCCCAAGGCCATCAGTAGTTCTAATGGAATGTTGTCTATTAACGGGGCCTTGTTTCGACTCAGGTCTTTCAGTGCTCTGTCAAACTCTTCACGCAGTATCTTATCTCCCATTTCTTCTTCATCTACATCCTCTTCCATTTCCATAATATTGTCCTCAAGTACATCGCCCTTGTATAAACCCTCTATAAACTCCTTCCACCTTTCTGCCTTCCCGTCTTTGCTTAGAACTGGGTTGCCATCTGAGCTCTTGATATTCATACAAGTGGTTCTCTTCTCTCCAAAGGTCTCTTTAATTTTCCTGTAGGCAGTATCTATCTTACCCCTAGTGAGACAAGCCCCTACATCCTTACATTTGTCCTCTAGCCATCCCTGCTTAGCCATTTTGCACTTCCTGTCGATGTCATTTTTGAGACGTTTGTATTCCTTTTTGCCTGCTTCATTTACTGCATTTTTATATTTTCTCCTTTCATCAATTAAATTTAATATTTCTTCTGTTACCCAAGGATTTCTATTAGCCCTCGTCTTTTTACCTACTTGATCGTCTGCTGCCTTCACTGCTTCATCCCTCAGAGCTACCCATTCTTCTTCTACTGTATTTCTTTCCCCCATTCCTGTCAATTGTTCCCTTATGCTCTCCCTGAAACTTTCTAGAACCTCTGGTTCTTTCAGTTTATCCAGGTCCCATCTCCTTAAATTCCCACCTTTTTGCAGTTTCTTCAGTTTCAATCTGCAGTTCATAACCAATAGATCGAGGTCAGAATCCACATCTGCCCCAGGAAATGTCTTACAATTTAAAACCTGGTTCCTAAATCTCTGTCTTACCACTATATAATCTATCTGATACCTTTTAGTATCTCCAGGATTCTTCCAGGTATACAACCTTCTTTTATGATTCTTGAACCAAGTGTTGGATATGATTAAGTTTTGCTCTGCGCAAAATTCAACAAGGCAGCTTCCTCTTTCATTCCTTCCCCCCAATCCATATTCACCTACTATGTTTCCTTCTCTCCCTTTTCCTACTGACGAATTCCAGTCACCCATGACTATTAAATTTTCATCTCCCTTCACTACCTGAATAATTTCTTTTATCTCGTTATACATTTCATCTATTTCTTCATCATCTGCAGAGCTAGTTGGCATATGAACTTGTTCTACTGTAGTAGGCATGGGCTTTGTGTCTATCTTGGCCACAATAATGCGTTCACTATGCTGTTTGTAGTAGCTAACCCGCACTCCTATTTTTTTATTCAGTATTAAACCTACTCCTGCATTACCCCTATTTGACTTTGTATTTATAACCCCGTAATCACCTGACCAAAAGTCTTGTTCCTCCTGCCACCGAACTTCACTAATTCCCACTATATCTAACTTTAACCTATCCATTTCCCTTCTTAAATTTTCTAACCTACCTACCCGATTAAGGGATCTGACATTCCACGCTCCGATCCGTAGAACGCCAGTTTTCTTTCTCCTGATAACGACGTCCTCCTGAGTAGTCCCCGCCCGGAGATCCGAATGGGGGACTATTTTACCTCCAGAATATTTTACCCAAGAGGACGCCATCATCATTTAATCATACAGTAAAGCTGCATGTCCTCGGGAAAAATTACGGCTGTAGTTTCCCCTTGCGTTCAGCCGTTCGCAGTACCAGCACAGCAAGGCCGTTTTGGTTAATGTTACAAGGCCAGATCAGTCAATCATCCAGACTGTTTCCCCTGCAACTACTGAAAAGGCTGCTGCCCCTCCCCACCAACGGCAAGGTCCATGGTTCATGGGGGGGGGTCAAACAAACTACAGGCGTAATAACTGTCGCGAATGACAAAATAGCATCACCTCTAACTCCAGAAAGGCTAATAAGGATAACAACGCCCAAAAGACATACAAGGAAAACGAGAAGGCATTGCAAAGTGTATCTTCAAACGGGGTTGCCAAGTTGAAAAACAGTTGTCCTCGAACAGGAGTCTGGTGACAAAACTGATGTGTGAAAGCAGAGGGAACATGGGTGTCCACGCCCACCGAGAGCTTTTAAGTTGAATTTTAAACAACTTTCATATGTTAAGTACAGTTTTAACTACTGTTTTGTTCAACACAGTCTTAAATGCGATTTAAGATAAAACTAAAAAATCAATTTTCTGAGGAGCATTCACAAGCCAGTGACGTTAATAACGGATGCCACCTCACTTGACGGTGAGCAGTTGAGGACAGTTGGAGAACGTGTCTTATTAGTTAGACCAGTAAGAAGCACGCGGTTGTGAGATTTAGGTACCTACTGGGGACACGACTACTATTCAAAATGACAAAGCACAGGTAAATCTCAAGGGCAAATAAATAATGGTAAGTAAACATCTTTCAGCAGTTGTGTCCTGATTTCCACAAATCAAGATAACGTCATATAAACGACAGATATGAACGTCTGTTGTCATAGACGTGTGAAATACTGTGCTTAAATTACGGCGTCTTTGACGGTGTTTCAGCAATTCGTGGAGGAAGGCCTCAGCAAGAAGAACGCAACGTCGGATTATAAGATTCACAAGGATGTCACTGTTTCAATATCCAAATACAATCTCCGTGCGTAACAAAATTTCACCGAAAAAAAAAAAAAAAATGATAAACCGTTATGAGCCCCAGCAGGACACATGTCACGTTCCCGATGTTGAGCGGTGACAGCCGACACCGAGGCTTAAGTAATTACTGGCGCTGCATCAATCATTCCAGCAGTTAGCGGGCGCGCCACGACGCCGCCTCTGCACTGAGCGCCTGCCTCTCCGGTGGCGACGACGTCTGGGAACAAAAACGTAATTACAACCGCGGCGCGGCCTGGCGCGGTTCCTCTTTCCAGGCCCTCCCGCAAAGACAATCCAGACGCGCGGGGCCTGTCGCGGCCGCGTCACGTGGCGTCCTCGCCCTCATGAGTTATTACCTCCCGCGAAAGGGCGGCCGCCCTGCGAAACGAGAGCAAGTCGGCGGCAGGTCGCATTGTTGGCAGCCCTGTCCTCATTACCGGGGAAGCCCGCATCTGCGGCGCCGTTCCAGGAGGGGGACCGGGGCATTCCCCAGTTACGTGCAGCGAGGAATCCGTGCTTCGCGCAGGCAGCCCCGCTAGAGGCTCACTTTTCAGCGTCGTTATTGCATTCTGACGTCTTCCTTCTGGTCGCGGAGAGGGTACGTCCCCAGTTGTTAAACTCTGTGTGACTAGCTTGTTGGTGGAAACGGCAGACGTAAGCAAGCCAACTGCAATGCAGAGAACGGAAGTCATGTGGTAGAAATGTAGTCCCCATCATATCTGTGGAGACAATTATCTACATAATGCAGGTCGTGTACATTGAATCGGTTACATATTGTGGCGTCATTTCCAGAACATTTAGTGTACGCATATTACACTTCTGTTGCTCAGCTAATATGTACTGGAAATTATCTTAATTAAAGTTAAGTGTATCATGAGCTTGCGACGGTTTCTGGGTGTGCTAAAATTTTGAAGGCCGAAGAAAACTACCAAAATTTCTGACATTTTTCAGTTTTCGCTTCGCTTGTAGCTCGAAAACGATGCATCCTACAGCAAATTTCCAATACACCAAAATTAAAGAGCATAAAATTTCTCGCACATCGATCATCTTGATTGTTGAAATCGACTGAAACGTTAAGCAACAAACGAACGTCAAATATCGGCCATTTTTACAAACTAGACGAAAAAGTCAGTTATGCTCGCTTTCCAACGCCTGTAGCTCAAAAACAGATAATCCATATGAAAAATATCAGTGCATCTTTGTCGAGTTAAAAGCGAAAAACTGAAAAACGTCCAAAATCTTTGTCGTTTGTCAGCCCTAAAAAGCTTAGTAGAAGCCAGAAAACGTCTAAAACTCATGTAACTCTTGATATATCTGATGTCGCTTAACATTATTTTCAGCTTTTGCATATTAATTGGACAGTGAGGATTTTTTCTGGCTAATTTTCCAATGCTTCTTGTTAATACAAGGAATATTGTTAGATTTGTGACATTATCGAAGACTCAAAAAAATATGATGAAACATACTTGTGGCAGTACCGACATAAAATAAAGACTGTAATAATATCAACAAAAGTAAAACAATATAAATAAAATGTTTGTTTATTGCCTATTTGGCCAAACAAATATTGAGCGGTACAGCCCGCTCTTACATCCAAAGAATATTACATAACACCGAAAATAGTAATTATTTGCATAAGTAATAATAACAATAATAATAATAATAATAATAATAATAATAATAATGATAAGAAACAACATAGAAGAGCATTGAGAATGATGTCGATTGATCGAGCAAACTTGAAGCCGCGATGATTATTAACAGAAACAAAAGTGATAATGATAGGAGGTAAGACAGAAATGAAAGCGACCATGTCTGTTAAGAAAGAACAGAGTTTCCGTAGAGGCATCTGTAGGCAACGAGAAGGGAAAAGAATTAGACTAAGAAATAAGAAACTTGGCTTTGCTGTTCAGGCAGATGATCAAACAGACTGACACTAAATGGAAAATCATATCTGGGGAAGATAAATTTGGTATTGTCGAGTATAAAACGGTCAGGAAGTATTTTAGGAAGGGATCTTAAGAGTAGCCATAGATATAATATGGATGATAAGCACTTCAGCCAAGAAGAGAATAAAAATTATTGATGTTGAGCTGCAGGAGAATGCTGAATATTAGACAGGAAGATAACTCGTTATGAGTACTGAACTGAAATGGCGAGAGAAGAAATTTTTGGCACATATTGACTAAAACAAGGTATCGGTTGACAGGACACATTCTCAGGCTTCCAAAAATCGTCGGTTTCGTAGTGGATGGATGTGTGTGTGGAGGGCGGCGGGATGCAAACATTTGACCACAGTAAGCAGGGTCAGTTGGATGTAGATTGCTACCTATTCACAGATGAAGAGGCTCCACAAAATAGACTAGCGTGAAGAGCTACATAAAAGCAGTATTCGTGGTGAAGGCAATAACAGCAACAACAACAATATAGTTTTTCACAGGGAAATATTTGTACAAAATATTTCAGTAACAAAACCGATCTCGGCTCATCAGTCAGTGTTAGCTTCTTTCGCTCCTCAGTCCTTCTCTTTCTGGCTAGTTCTAATCTTCTCGTCAGTTCGTAACTTTAACACCAGGAACTTATATTTCTTTCTTAGTCTAGTCTTAGTCTGAACCTCCCATGTTTCCATCTACTGCTATACGCTCCCGTCACATTAATATCCGCACAGCCTATGTCCGACGTCAACTTGCAATAACCACTCACAGATAGCAGGTGGCAGCACTAGAAGAGTAGGATACATGACGCCTGTCGGAGGACGCGGAAAACAATTCAGTCGTTGTCATAATGTGGAAACGGAGTAGTCTGCTGAGGTCGCGAATGGCATGATCATTGGCATTCGGGGCAAGGATGGAAGCGTTTCCGAAACAGTGTGCGGGACCGAGACTCGAACTCGGGACCTCTCCCCTCGCGGGCAAGTGCTCTACCAACTTTTCTTTTTTTTTTTTTTTTTTTTCCCTAATGAACCGCTGCAGGAGCAGGACGACGGGTAGGGCAGGGGTCGACACCCGAAGCCTGGCCATCCCGCCGCCACGCCCAAGCAACGTGTTCGAGTTCGAGGATCGAAGGATCAGGAAGAGGATGGAGTGGGTTTGTCGATGTTGTTCTTTTTATTTATTTATTTATTTAATTTTTATAACATTTTTTTGTGTATTATAGATTTATTTTTGTTTCATTACAAAGAAAGATCCTACAACTGCCGTAGCCGAGCGTCCGAGTCGTCTTCTCGTCTGTTGGGAGGGGTTCCCCCCTATTCCGTCCGTAGAGGATCAATATGCTCCAGGATTCTTCTTCATTTTCAGCGTCTCATACCCGGAACGCCCCAGTGAGCAGGAGGATCCGCAAATAATGAACCTAAATAATTTGCGAAACGAGTTATGTACTTCGGGTGGCGGCTGAAAGCTGCATGTGTCGTCATCAATAGGGAGCAAAAGTCGAGTGTGCCTTTGGGAGCATCGCAAAATATGTAGTAAACGGCCATGCCTTTTAGCCAGTTAACGGCGTTCGTTCTGGTTGATGGAAAGTATACGACGTCGGGGAGCAATACGTCATCAGGGGGGATAGACTCCGGCAATCGCCGCAAGAGTAATGCCAGCATGCGCTGCGTCAGTAGCCAGCACTCGCTGGTCGCGGCACACGTCAGACGGTGTGCATCCGAGTCAGCGACTGAGCATGTCGGACACAAGGGGTCGTCCGTCAGATGTATGGAATGTAACCTCTGACGAGTAGCGAACTTCCCATTCACAACTACGTACCACAATGAACGCACCGTCGTAGGTAGAAAAGGCGTGTGTACCGCTCGCCACACTGTGTTCCAGGCAACTTCAGGGTGTCTGTGGGTGACCGTATTTACAGGTTGCCGCTGCTGATAGAGGCGATAATAGTCTTTTGTGCTGGGCTTCCGTGTCGTCGGAAGTTCTGAACGTAAGTAGCTGAAGTCAACAAAGAAGTCTCTGATGTGGGTGAGTGCCGGTGAAATGTGTCCTACAGAAACCGGGGGATGCAGAGAGTGTGGTGCCACTTCCGCTATCAGGGTGCCCGTCAGACTGGCGTGGGCAGAGGTCCACGTGCGACGCATAGTGTTGAGATAAAGCGATCGCGCACGGTTATATACGTGAATTAAACCGATACCGCCCGCCCGCTGCGGCAGTGTCAGGGTGGCGTATCGGACTTTAAAAACCAGACCGGTGCTTACGAAATGTCCATATGCTGCTTGAAATCTGTCGGCCATCATAGCTGTCAAGGGAAGGATATGCGCAAAATAGTTCAGTTTTGAGACAAGATAGGTGTTGACATAACGTGTTCTGAGGAGCATATCCAAGCGACGCAGTTTGTTGTCCTGCAGCAGAGCACGTGTCTGGTGTAGGAGCCGGCGGTACGTAGCCGCTGCCGTGCGGCGGACATTGCTATAGAATTGCACTCCTAAACACTTGAGTACGGGCACCTTGTCAAAGGGCACCGCCGTTGTGTGGGAAATCCCCCCTCCGACATCCATGTATTTTGTCTTCTTCACGTTGATGACGCTCCCAGCGACCGCCCCGTACTGGCGTAGCCAGTGTAGCGCCATGTGCATTTCATCCTCTGATCTGGCCAGGAACACCACGTCATCGGCGAATGCACCACAACAAAAGGTCACGTCCCGCAAGGAGATACCAGTTAATAGCTGCCGTAGACCATGTAAAGCTGGTTCAAGTGCTGCAGCAAATAATATGCCCGACAGGGGGCACCCTTGTCGCACTGACCGTCCGACAACAATGTGACCAGACTGATAACCGTTGACCATCATGCGGGAGCGCGCTCCGTGGACCAGTCGAAGGACCACCTGTGCAGACTCCGGAGAGAGGCCCATGCGATGCAAAACTGCGCGTAAGAAGCCGTGATCGACGCGGTCGAATGCGTGGTCAAAATCTACGGCGACAAGGGCGCCTCGTATTTTGCAGGCCGCCGTCAAAGCAATTACGTCGCGGTATGCTCCTAACGCCGTATGAATGTTGCTGACACCACCTAAACATGTCTGATCGGTGTGGATGGCTTTCCCGATAGCGGTGTGGAGACGCGCGCGGAGGATACGGGCGAAGATCTTGTAGTCGTTGTTGAGGAGTGTGAGTGGGCGAAAATCCTGCCACCTACAACCACCATTCGGTTTCGGAACTGGAATCAAGATGCCTTCTGTGAATTCTGTGGGGACAGTGAAATCAGGGCGGATCAGGTCTTGAAACATTTGGAGCCACTTGTCACCCATAAGGTGGTAAAAAGTGCGGTAGAATTCCAGGGGTAAACCGTCCGGTCCAGGCGACTTGTTCGGTGCTCCACGTGCCAAGGCCGATGTCAGCTCGTCGGGTGTAATGGGCAACAGCAGACTATCATCGGGTGCCACGTCCCGAGGGGCCCGCATCTCGTGGTCGTGCGGTAGCGTTCTCGCTTCCCACGCCCGGGTTCCCGGGTTCGATTCCCGGCGGGGTCAGGGATTTTCTCTGCCTCGTGATGGCTGGGTGTTGTGTGCTGTCCTTAGGTTAGTTAGGTTTAAGTAGTTCTAAGTTCTAGGGGACTTATGACCACAGCAGTTGAGTCCCATAGTGCTCAGAGCCATTTTTGAACGTCCCGAGGGGCGGGAAAATCGTGCAACAGCCCGTCATAATCACGTACATTTCGCGGATCTTCCATGTACAAGGTCCCATAGTGTCTGGCGAACGTGTGCGCGATGTCCGCTTGTGTCACCGCGCGCCCGCCGTCCTCCGTGTTTACCGCCGTAATGAGCTGACGTTTGCGGTGGCGCCTCTCGCGCACAATGTGATACACTGACGCTGTTTCGTTGGGGATACAGTCTTGCACTCGCGCACGGATGCGGACACCGTCTAGCTGCTCTGTCCTGATGCGAAGTAGACGAGCTTTGATGCGTTGTACGGACATCTGACGTTCGGGAGACGGCGGTTGCGTCGCCAGCTCACGTAACGCTGTATAGTAAAATTCCGATGTTGCCCTTTGCCAGTTCGATCTGTCACGCCCGTAGGCCATCAAGGTCTTTTGGAGGGCAGGTTTGACACATCCCAGCCACCACAGCAACGTGGAAGCATACATAGGCAGGCGCCTGATACATCGACACCACGTGTCAGTGACTGCTCGCCGACACGCTTCCTCGCGAAGGAGGGAGACGTTCAGCGTCCACGGGCCCCTGCTGCGTCTTGTGAGTTGTCGGGGCAAGGTGACAGTGCAGATGTACGCGAGATGGTCCGTGAAGGCCGTCGGCCAGAGTTCTGCATCACGGGTTGCTGTGCGGAGGGCACGCGAGACGTATATCCGGTCCAGACGACTGGCAGAATGGCTGGTAAAGTGCGTATATCCACTCTGGGTCCCATGATGCAAGAGCCATGTGTCGTGGAGCGCGAGGTCACGTATCAATGCTTGTAGAGCGGGGCATGGGACGTAATGCGGTATCTGGTCCTCGGGCCGCAGAACACTGTTAAAATCGCCGCCCACTATGTAATGGTCCATATTTCCTTGCAAAAGTGGGGCCAACTCCTCCGAATAGAAGACATGCCTGTCACCACGGTGCGAATTACCGGAGGGAGCGTAGACGTTAATGAGACGCACTGCGCCAAGTGTGAGTGCGATGCCTCGCCCGTTCGGCAAGTACGTCGCGTCCGTCGCGTCTATGCCATCTCGGAGAAGGATGGCCGTTCCTCCTGCGCCATCACCTACGGGTAGGCTGTACGTGGTGTAGCCATATAGGTCTAAACACAGCTCGGGACGGACCTCCTGGAGAAGGGCAATGTCCAAGTCTGCCGCTCTGATCATGTCGTGTAACATGCGGGTCTTGACAGTGGAGTGGACACCATTTACGTTGACTGTTCCCACACGGTATGACTGAGACATATCAAGTGGCGGAGGCAGTGTGCCGGTGCAATCCCACAGTGATTTCACACACCACACGCCACATAGCCATCCACCTGCATGCTGTGCATTACTGTGCCGTAGGAGTCCCTGACTGGCAGAGCCCTCCGGGCTCATTGTCAGCCATGGGCTCTGGTGGAGATATCGATGTTTGCTGTGCATCATCTGCCTCCATATCGTCTGCCCAATCACCAAGAGACGATTGTGATGTCATTGGGGGCTGGACGCTTTCACAGGAGCCCACATTTTGGGAGTCGACGCAGTGCGCCTCGTTTTCTGAGCCACCAGATTTAGGGGACTGTTCCTTGTCTTCAGGCACCTTCTGGTGAATGATGCCACTGGAGTCCGTTGCAATTGTGGGCGAGTCAACGAAGTCGATGTCTTCCGCCGGCTTCACATTCCTGTCCCGTTCGTCAGCTGACAATCGCCTCCTCTTGTGTCGCTTGGGTGATTTTTGCTTTCGGGTCCGAGATTCGACATCCACTGGAGGGCGGGGCTCGACACAGTCTCGGTCGCTAGGAACCCCTGTGTCTGATCCCGACAGTGACGGTGGCTGGGTGCCCACGACGCTGCGGTGGGCGGAGGCTGTAGGAACCTCTGCACCGCTGGGCTGCGGCGTCGTCGACGGCGCTGACTCTCCAACGGAGCTGGCAGTGGCTTGAGGAGGTAGCAGGTTTTGATCATCCATCACATCATGTCGTGCCGCCTCCACATACGTTAGCGGGAGAGAGGTCATAGTGGATCGTTGGGGAAGTTCATTGCGGGGCACCTGAACGAGGCGGCGCTGCAGACACTCAGTTCTAACATGGCCCTCCTGGCCGCAGCCCGAGCAGGTCCTCGGTTGTCCATCATATATAACAATTGCGCGGCAGCCACCAACGAAAACATACGATGGAACGTGCTTCTTAAGTTCTATGCGCACTTGTCGTACCCCGTTAAGGACAGGGTACGTTTCGAATGTGTTCCATTTCTCCTCTGTGTGGCTCAGAACTGTGCCGTATGGCCGCAGCGCATCAACGACTAGGTTGGCAGGGACTTCGAACGGTAGTTCAAAGATGCGCACGGTACGCACCCCCAGACCAGCATGGTCAACTCCTACCACGCTCACGTTACCGTCTGCGTGACAGAAGCGAAAGCCGTTTGCAGATCGTTGGAGTAATCTGTCGCAGGCCGCTTCGTCAATCAGTTTGAGGTACACTGTGCTGGTTACAATAGACAGATGAATTCCTATCAGTTCTTATGGTTCGATGTGCATGATGTCTCGTAAAAACCGTTCAATTTCATGGGCCTTCGGTCTCGTGTACGATGCGTTGAACGTTAGTTTGATTGTAGCTTTTCGATATGAGAACGCCATGTCGGGTCGGTACAAGTACTATACGGCAAGACAACGACGCGACCGCGCGCTAGCGGGTAAACAACAACACCTGCGGAGCTCTGCCCGGCGCGCCGAGCCCGTCCGCACGGTAACACGGCTGAAAGCCGACTGTCCAACTGAGCTACCTAAGCACGACTCACGCCCTGTCCTCACAGCTTTATTTCTACCAGTACCTCGTCTCCTACCTTCCAAAACTTTACAGAACCTCAAGGTTCGGAGGAGAGCTTCTGTAAAGTTTGGAAGGTAGGAGACGAGGTACTGGCAGAAGTAAAGCTGTGAGTGGAGGGGATGAGTCGTGCTTGGGTTGCTCAGTTTGTAGAGCACTTGCCCACGAAAGACAAAGGTCCCGAGTTCGAGTCTCGGCCCGGTACACTGTTTAAATCTGCCAGGAAGTTTCAAATCAGCGCACACTCCGCTGCAGAGTGAAAATCTCATTCTGGAAATGGCAAACACATCCCAACAATCGTCCGAAGGACCCACGCCAGAGGAGGATCTGGGGAAGGTTCTCGTGGCATTCTGTGAGTGATCTCGTCATTTTGGAAGGCACAGAGGATCAGTACAAGTATGCTTCGACACTTGGGAACCATGTCCATCCCTAAGGCAGATTGTCTTTTCTTGGCATGATGGCATCTACCAGAAGGACAATGCAACGTGCCACACAGCTCACAGTGTACGTGCGTGGTTCGATGAGCACCAGGGCAGGTTCGTACTCGCTCGGCCACCAAACTCCGCGGATTTAAACTTATCGAGAATCTGTTGGCCCATTTCAGTGGGGCTGTTTGCACCACGTATTCTTAACTGAGAAACCTAGCGCAGCTGGATACGGCCCTGTAGTTGGTACTACATCTGTGTCGGTACCGTCCAGAACCCTTCCTGCTAGTCTCATAGCGGCCCGCCCAGCAAAAGCTAGTTATTCAGGCTTTTGACGGGTGGTGATGTTAATGTGCTGAACAGTGTATTTCCACTGTCAGGTATTGCTGGACGTCTTAGCAAAGGTTCCATTGCCTTCTTTTGATCAGAGTGTATATGGACGTCATTCGCACTTATTCAGTTTTAGCATATATTTCTGGGGCTAACGTTATTTTTTAGAAGTGAAAATTAAAACTTTATGTGTATCCTCCATATGGTGACATCTTTCCAGGACTCTCCTTCCTTTGATTCCTTCTCACTCAATAATCAGATGTTCCCTACACTTTCCACGGTGTTCTTGCCGTGTCAAATTTGTTTTCATCCTCAAGCTTTCGACTACTTCCACCGTCGATATCAGTTTGCCGTAGACCATTTGATACTTTAATTATTTGTCATGGAGACGTCACGAAGTCACAAAATTTCCGTACGCTACCAGATTTTACGTTGATGTTTATCACTCCGTGCCGTCAGCATGAAACAGATCTTGATACCGTAAGATAACAGAGAAATAAGCCGACTCTTCCACCATATAACGAAATCACTACCGCTCCCATTCTGTTTCCATCACTGACGTCGACATAATCTCTGGTAGCCTACAGGAATTCCGTGACCGTGAAGTCTCCATGATGCAATTCGACCACAGAAAATGTATCATGGCGGTGACGAAGTAAGTCGTTGAAAGGCTGAGACTGTATACATATCTGACATGGTAATAAATCCGTCCATGATATATTCAAGGATGTTGTCAAGTGCCCCATAGTTCATCTGCATCTACATAGACACTCCACATGCCACCGTAGAGGCGTGACGGAATACACCCTGTACCACTACTACTCATCTCCTTTCTTGTTCCGATCGTAAATAGAGTATATATGCCTCCGTATCAACCCTAATTTCGCCGGCCGGAGTGGCCGAGTGGTTGTAGGCGTTTCAGTCTGGAGCCGCGCGACCGCTACGGTCGCAGGTTCGAATCCTGCTTCGGGCATGGATGTGTGTGATATCCTTAGGTTAGTTAGGTTTTTATTAGTTCTAAGTTCTAGGGGACTGTTGACCTCAGTGTTAAGTCCCATAGTGCTCAGAGCTATTTGAACCAACCCTAATTCCTCGTATCTTCTTGGTCCTCACGCGCAGTGTATGTTGGTGGCAATGGAATCGTTCGGCAGTCACTTTCAAATGCCGGTTATCTAAATTTTCTCAAAAGCATTTCTCGAAAAGAACCTCGCCTTCGCTTTAGGGATTCCCATTCGAATTCCCGAAGCATCTCCGTAACACTTACATGTTGTTCGAACCTACCGCTAACAAATCTAGCAGGCCGGCACCGAATTGCTACAATGTCTTCCTTGAATCCGACCTGGTACGGATCCCAAACACTGGAGCAATACTCAAGACTAGATCGCACCAACGTCCTATATATGGTCTCATTTACAGGTGAACCACCCTTTCCTAAAATTCTCCCACTAAACCGAAGTTGACCATTCACCTTCCCTACCACATGCTCGTTCCATTGCATACCGCTTTGCTAACTTTTGCTCAGATATTTAAAGACTCGACTGTGTCAAGCAGGACACTAGTGATGCTGTGTCCGAGCATTACACGTTCATTCTTCCAGCACATAAGCAATAACTTAAATTTTCTCATATTTAGAGATAGCTGCCATGTATCACATCCACTAGAACATTTGTCGAAATCGTCTTCTATTTTCCTCCAGTCACTCATACTCGACACCTTGCAGTACACGACAGCATCATCAGCAAACAAAACCAAATTGCTGCCCAACATGTCTGCAAAATCAATTATATATTTATAGAGCAACAGCTGTCCTATCACATTTTCTTGGGGCACTTCTCAAGAAACCCTTGTTTCTGATGAACGCTAGTTGTCGAGGACAAAATACCATAATCTGTTTCTTAAGGAGTCTCCGAGACACTCACGTTCCTAGGAACTTATTACATATGCTCGTACCGTCGTTAACAATGTGCAGTATGGTGCGATGGCAAACGCCTTTCGGAACACCGGAAGCATTCCATCTGCCTGTTGCCCTTCATCCACAATTCGCAGTAATTCATGTGAGAAAAGGGCAAGCTAAGTTTCGCACGGGTGATGCTTTCTGAAAGGCTGCTGATTCATGGACATGAGCTTCTCAGACTCTAAAGAACTTACTACAATCGAAGTGAGATACACTCAATGATTCTGCATCAAACCCAAGTTAGGGATATTGGCCTGAAATTTTGCGGGCTTTGCTAGTTTACCCTTCTTGTACACTGGAGTCACCTGCTGTTTCTTCCAGACGCTTGGAACTTTGTGCTGCGCGAGAGGTTAACGATAAAGGCAGGCTACGTAAGTCGCCAGTGCCATAGAGTACTCTTTCTGAAAACTGAACTGGGATTCCATTTACAGCTGGTTGCTTCCAAATCACTCAATAGTTTCTCTATGCCGGGGATGCTTATTATTATGTCGCCCACACGAGAGTAGGTCCGATCGTCAAATGAAGGTATTTTTGTACGGTTCTCCTGTGTGAATGATTTCTTGAATACGAAATTTAAAACTTCGGCTTTCGTTTTGCTCTCTTCAACTGCCGCACCAGACTGGTCAACAAGGGATTGCATGGACGCCTTAGACCTGCTCAGCGATCTTACACAGTTCGGAAGTTTTGCGATATTGTCGCTCATGTTACATACTACATCCGAAATGTCCGCAGGCAGCTCTTCATGAAAGTTTCCCGGGTGTGACGCAATTAAGAGCGTGGATGACGTACAGCCCCGACACGCCGCACCTTATTTCGGTGCGCTCGGACTCCCGCCGCGTCGCGCTATGGCGTCTGCGGCGCCAGCAGGAGGCGATGCCGGCCCAACTTTAATCCGCCGTCACTCGCCCAAGTCTTCCCCGGGCGTCGGCGATAGCGGCGCCAAACTTGGCTGTCAAACTTACCTCCCAGATTAGGTTTTCAGCGAGTCCGCGCGAGCGCTATATATGAGAGAGCTCGTCGCTGTCGGTAAGCCGGCAACCTATTATCATTGTTGTACCAGGCGTCTTATGCATTAGTTAAGCCGTGTCGCCCCGTTATTGGGATAGCGCAGCACGGAACCTGCAATATATTCCTTCATCCCGTCGTTTATTAATTGTAAGGTATTAAGATTTATTCGCTGAGATCAACGTGGCGTCTACCTTCCCAAAAATAATAAATAATAAAGCCTCTCACTACTTCTCCTTCTTCCTAACGCTTTCCAGTCGAAATCGATCCGAGTTTTCTTTCAATGAACGACATTTCTCATATCTAAAGCTTCCCGTGGATTTAGGCTTCTTGATCTTAGATCTGCATCTTAGGGTCCAGCAACAGTCATTTAGGTCTTCCACGTTGTCTCAGACCTTCAGCAGTGAGATGATGGTCTGAGTTGATGACCGAACTGAACGGTGCCCATACGATGTGTCAGTAAAAAATAGATCTAATTTTTGTATATTCTCACTGACTGGAGCCACTCCAGCTAGTAGCAGAATCATTACATGGCTGATAACGACGAGCAGAGTAATGGCTAATGATATAGCTAGACGAAATTCCAGGAACGTTTACGATAATTTTACGATTATTGACAGAGTTATGGACAACTCGATGTGCTGTGGTTTGGTTTTGTGAATTTCAGCAGACTATTTATACACTGACGAAGGAAAGAAGAACTGAAGGAACGAGAAAGCAATATATACAGGGGGTAGTAGCACAGACTAATTCGTACAAAATGTTCCTTATAACATGTGTCCTCTTTTCATAGGTTACAGAGACACAACATTTAGAATATAACCCAAGAAAATACTCACAGAAGGAACTAAACGAAGGTAGATAGATTAACTTCGAAGTTCCACCTCCGACTTCGAATCGTCTTAACGACTCCTATTGTTCTTTTCAGGTCGTTTAGGCTTTCTGTTATGAGAGATGCAACACTTATAACCCAACTATCAATTCACATTTTTGTTAATTTTTTATTTATACACTTCGTCTTTAAATCACTCCCAAACGCATAAATATAAAGCGGCAAAATCCGGGCATCTTGTCGGCCGAGAAACAGGATTTCCCGCAACCTATCTTCCGGGTGAATGTTAAATTTATATGATGTGTCACCTGACGATTACAGCGTGCAGGTGCGCCGTCGAGATGGAAAACAACCCATCCATGTATGAAAGGGATCCTCTTCTTATAACGCTGGAAGCTGGTCTCCTCGACAGGCTAAATAAAGGGCATCTGTACGTCAGTGCGATAACGGGCCGAATCAAATGAGTGTCTATCATTCTGCAGTACACATTTACAGAAAAGTTTTGCTGAAATTATGTGTCCACGAAGGCATGTAGGTTTTATAGTACCACCGATGTGTGTTACGTACGTCACTTGTACAATCCCCAGTGAAAGTCGCCTCATCAGTGAACAGTATTAATGGGATTTCTCGGAGACTTGGTAATAGCCAGCGACAAAATTCCAGTCGTCTACCTTCATCTCCCTCTTGATTCCGAATCCGGTGTAAAAACAACGGAAGCCTTGCATAGATAATGTCTGCCACGTTCTTCGCATGTGGAACATCGATACATGTAGTGCATTTGCCTGTGGAAGAATCATGCTCTAGCTACTGGATAGTCGCTTATACTTCATCCGCACTCTATTCATTTACGCGCTCACATGCTATAGTTTCTGGGCTGTGCATCAGTCTTACGCAGTTCAGAGAAAACATGCGTAAACACTTTTGAATCTCCTAATCTGTGGTTAGAAAATCCACTACCCCATTCTCTACAAGTATCAACAGCGTTTAATTACAGAAAACGTACACAAATACCATATCAGCATATTCATCATCTGTAAATACGTGCAGCACGATTAAAGCGTACAGTTGAATTAGTCAACACATAATTCACGAGCGCGAATGAAATATTCAAATATGTTAACTCGAGCACAACTTCCGAACATAAACTTCAACATACAAATAACAGTTTATAAGAATCCCACGGCAAATAGAACAGCAACAAATGAATCGAATCTTTTCTCGCATCTACGTAAGCATTTCTGTAAGGAGCTATACCTCTGTAATAATTAAAAACTGGAATAATGTTAGCCGGCCGGAGTGGCTGTGCGGTTCTAGGCGCTACAGTCTGGAACCGCGAGACCGCTACGGTCGCAGGTTCGAATCCTGCCTCGGGCATGGGTGTGTGTGATGTCCTTAGGTTAGTTAGGTTTAATTAGTTCTAAGTTCTAGGGGACTGAGGACCTCAGATGTTAAGTCCCATAGTGCTCAGAGCCATTTGAACCATTTTTTGGAATAATGTTATATCTAATGTTAGTCTAAACTGTTACTTCCCTAAATAATCTCTATTTCTTCTAAAATGTCTTGTATATATTACTTAAGTACGCATTTCGAAATGCTGTTAAATATGGCGTCCGGTCGAGAAATAAAATAAGTTTACGCGGAAAAAAAGAAAGAAAGAATTCAAAATTCCTTTGTCTGGCTGATAAGAACTGTTTATATCACATTACGCATTCGTGATAGGAATACGACAGTTGAGGGTTCAGCAGACGAGGGTACAACAGCAGACGTGGGTATACGAGTAGAGGAAAGTCGCAACGCTAAAGCATTGTAGTGAAGCCTGAAGAGTCCTACAGAGGTTTGACGCTTGCTGCAGGTATTGAGAGTTGACCTTCAAATTAAACAAATATAGCGCAAGACTCAGTCAGTCAGGCAGGAGCAGCGGGCAGAGACAGACGCTGCAACAGGCAAATAACGGATTATGAGACTTTTACAAGTTCCTAACCAGGATCGAATTTTATAATATCATCTGTGTCCTTTACTAGTTTACTTTCTTGAGTTTCTGCGTGTTTATTGAATATCTAACAGACACGGCTCTCGTGTTGTTATCATCGTCGAAAAGTAAACCGATTTTGTGACAGTACAGGTTCCTAATCAGGCGCGAATTATTCAGTTTCACGTGAGTGCTTCGGTAGTTAGGTTTCTGAATCTCTGCGCATTAATCTAATTTATTAAACACAGTTCCTGTGTTTTCGTCAGGGTCTACAGCAGAGTTGCGCATCACGTGCCGATAGTCCCTTTATCTGCAAGTTTAGTTTTACACGGTCTTTAGTATGGACAGTGACTGTAATTGTTGTGTGCGGATGCGAGCCGAGTTGCTGGCACTTCGCTCTCAGCTTCGGGCTGTGATGGCGTCGGTTACGCAGCTTGAGGCTGCAGTGGATGGGCACCACTGTTGTGGGCCGGCGGTGGGGATCCAACGGACGTCCAACACGTCTGAGTCCTCCGATCGGTCCTCGCCGGTGGCCAGCCCAGTTACTGCACGCACTGAGGTTGACCCCTCAACTGTGGTCAAGTGGGAGGTCTCCCTTTGGCGTAGCAGGCGGCTAAAGTCTTTCCAGGAGGCCGCACGTAAGGCTTCTCCGGTTTGTCTGACAAAAAGGTTCCAGGTGCTGACTGTGGCTGACACTGTCGCTAAGCCAGATGCTGTCGCCTGTCCTGTTTCAGAGGGCACCTCTCAGCATGCAAGATCCGGACAATCACAGAGGGTGGGATTTTTGATAGTTGGGAGCTCCAACGTTAGGCGTGTTGTGGGGCCCCTTAGGGTCATGGCTGCCAAGAACGGAAAGAAAATCAGTGTGCTCTCCCTGTGCATACCAGGTGGAGTCATTCCAGATGTGAGACGGGTCCTGCCGGATGCCATGAAGAGCACAGCGTGCAGCCAACTGCAGGTGGTTGCTCACGTCGGTACCAATGATGTGTGTTCCTTGGATCATAAGATATTCTCTCTGGTTTCGAGCGGCTAACAGAAGTGAAAAGACTGCAAGCCTTGCTTGCAAGATGAAAGCGGCATAGTCGACAGGACCGATTGCGGACCACTGGTACTGAGCCGAGTGGAGGGTCTGAATCAGAGGCTCAGACAGTTCTGGGACCGTGTAGGTTGCACATTCCTCGACTTGCTCCAAACGGTGGTTGGGTTTCGGGTTCCACTGAATAGGTCAGGTGTCCACTATACACAGGAGGCGGCTACACGTGCAGAAGGGGCTGTGTGGCGTGGACTGGAAAGTTTTTCTGGTTAGAGGGTCTCGAGAAAACACAAGAAGGGCTTCAGTCACAAAGGGTATAGGCCGAACCCAGAAAGAACGTAAATACAGGAACCATGGGTATAATAGTTGTACATTGTAGTAGCTGTGTTGGGAAAGTACCAGAGCTCCGAGCGCCAGTAGGAAGCACTGACGCTGAAATCGTTATAGGCACTGAAAGCTGGATAAAGCCCGAGATAAGCTCAGCCGAAATTTTTGCGAAGAACCTAACGGTGTTCCGAAAGGATAGGCTAAACAAGGTTAGCGGTGGCGTGTTTCTTGCTGTCACAAGTAGTTTATCTTGTCGCGTAATTGAAGTAGATAGTTCCCGTGAGTTAGTAAGGGCAGAGGTCATTGTTGGCAACCGGAATAAAATAACAATTGGATCTTTTTACCGACCTTCCAATTCAGATGATACAGTCACAGAACGTTTCAAAGAAATCTTGAGTTTGATTTTAAACACATATCCAACTCATACGATTATAGTTGGTGATGACTTTAATTTACCCTCGATATGTTGGCAAATATACAAGTTTAATTCCGGAAGTACGCATAAAACATCATCCGAAATTGTGCTTAACGCATTCTCTGAAATTTATGTCGAGCAGTTAGTTCATGAGCCCAGGTGAATAGTAAACCATTGTGAAAACACACTTGACCTCTTAGCAACAATTAATCATAAGTTGATAACGGGGAATCAAAACTGATACAGGGATTAGTCAGCACAGGGTTGTCGTAGCAAGACTGAATATTGTGACCCCCAAATCCTCCAAAAATAAACGACAAATATACATTAAAAAAAAAAGCAGATGAAAATTCACTCGGCGTCTTCCTTATAGACAATCTCCACTCATACCAAATTAATAATATAAGTGTAGACCAGATGTGGCCCGAATTCAAAGAAATAGTATAGATAGCAATTGAGAGATTTATACCAAATAAATTAACAAACGACGGAGCTGGTCCTCCTTGGTACACAAAACGGGTCAGAACACTGTTCCAGATACAACGAAAAAAAAATGCCAAATTTAAATAGATGCAAAGTCTCCAAGATTGGCGAACTTTTCCAAAACTCGAAATTTAGCGCAGACTTCAATGCGAGATTCTTATAACAGTATCGACAACGAAACTTAACCTCGAAACCTGGCAGAAAATCCATATAGATTCTGGTCGTATGTGAAGTATATTAGCGGTAAAAAAACAATCAGTGCCTTCTCTGCGCGATAGCAACGGAGATACTATCGAAGACAGCGCTGCCAAAGCAGAATTACCAAACACAGCCTTCCGAAATGCCTTCACATAAGAAGACGAAGTCAATATTCCAGAATCCGAATCAAGAATAGCCGCCAACGTGAGTAACGTAGAAGTAAATATCCTCGGAGCAGTGAAGCAACTTAAATCACTTAATAAAAGCAACTCTTCTGGTCCAAACTGTATAACAGTTAGGTTCCTTTCAGAGTATGCTGATGCATTAGCTCCATATTTAACAATCATATACAATCGTTCGCTCGACGAAAGATCCGTACCCAACGACTGGAAAGTTGCACAGGTCATACCAATATTCAAGAATGGTAGTAGGAGCAATCCACTTAATTACAGGCCCATATCATTAACGTCGATATGCAGCAGGATTTTGGAACACATATTGTGTCGAACATTATGAATTACCTCGAAGAAAACTGTCTATTGACACACAGTCAACATGGGTTTAGAAAACATCGTTCTTGTGAAACACAACTAGCTCTTTATTCGCATGAATTATTGTGTACTATCGACAAGAGATTTAAGATCGATTCCGTATTTCTGGATTTCCGGAAGGCTTTTGACACTGTACCACACAAGAGGCTTGTAGTGAAATTACGTGCTTATGGAATATCGTCTCAAATATCTGCTTGGATTCGTGATTTACTGTCAGAGAGGTCGCAGTTCGTAGTAATTGACGGAAAGTCATCGAGTAAATCAGAATTGATGTCTGTCGCTCCACTAGGTACTGTTATAGGCCCTATGGTGTTCCTTAATTATATAAACGATTTGCCAGACAATCTGAACAGCCGCCTTATGTTGTTTGCAGATGACGCTGCCGTTTATCGACTAATAAATTCATCAGATGATCAAAAGAAATTTTGAAACAATTTAGAAAAGATACCTGTATGGTGCGCAAATTTGGAATTAGCACTAAATAACGAAAAGTGTGAGTGCTAAAAGCAACCCGTTAAACTTCGTTAACACGATAAATCAATCAAATCCAAAGTCCGTAAATTCCTAGGAATTACAATTACGAACAACTTAGATTGGAAGAAAATGTTTCAAATGGCTCTGAGCACTATCGGACTTAGCACCTGAGGTCATCAGTCCCCTAGAACTGAGAACTACTTAAACCTAACTAACCTAAGGACATCACACACATCCATGCCAGAGGCAGGATTCGAACCTGCGATCGTAGCGGTCTCGCGTTTCGAGACTGAAGCGCCTAGAACCGCTCGGCCACCCTGGCCGGCTAAATTGGAAGAAACACATAGGAAATGTTGTGGGGAAGGTTACCCAAAGGCTGTGTTTTATTTGCAGAACACTTAGAAAATGTAACAGTCCTACTAAGGAGACTGCCTACACTACGCTTGTTCTTTTAGAATACTGCTGCGCGGTGTGGGATCCTTACCAAATAGGACTGACGGAGTACATCGAAAAAGTTCAATGAAGGGCATCACGTTTTGTATTATCGCGAAATATGGGAGAGAGTGTCACCGAAATGATATAGGATTTGGGCTGGAAATTTTTCGTTGCGACGGAATCTTCTGTAAAGTTTGGAAGGTAGGAGACGAGGTACTGGCAGAAGTAAAGCTGTGATGACGGGAGGTGAGTCGGACTTGGGTAGCTCAGTTGGTAGAGCACTTTCTCGCGAAAGACAAAGGTCCCGAGTTCGAGTCTCGGTCCGGCACACAGTTTTAATCTGCCAGGAAGTTTCATATCAGCGCACACTCCGCTGCAGAGTGAAAATCTCATTCAGGAATATTCTTATTGAAATAGGCAGTAGACCAACAGCATCAACATTACCTCAATTATGCAGCATACTTGCCGACGTCGTAAGCGGAAAACGAAGTGACAGGAAAATGAAGAGACAGAAAATACATGAGCGCACTGAACGAGTAAGACAGTAAGCAAAGGGACATGAACGCCTAAGGATCATGCGGATGTGAACACTCTAGTAGACAAGGAATGGAAGAACGTGTTACTGGAGAATATGCATTCGGTAGTAGCAACAAGGCAAGAGAAACACAAACTTAATTGGACACCAAATTTCCGCTATTGTTAGCGAATACACTCTTCAAAAACCACAAGATTTAAGCTGGATTACGCATGGTGAGACACAAATTCCGGAATCATATAGTGGATTGTAAGGAAACCCAGGAGTAAATGTAGCTTTAAATCAGAATTTAATAATGATAAAGAGTTGGCTAAAGTTCAAGAGAATCGTTTGGAAGAGTTAACTTTGAAGTGAAGTACTGAACTATTGAGCAATGGTGATATCCTTTCGAAGTTCTCTAAAGCTGTAGATACAGTGATGATGAATACCGCAAGACTTGGCTGTGTTGAAAAATAATGAACATGTCTAAGAAAAGCAATCACAGAAGTTTGACAAACAAATGTAAGATACAAGTAAATTAGCTGCGAAGAAATCTCGGGTTACAGAAAAAAATTAATTGATTGGTGATAGAAGAAAGTACAAAAGTATTTCAGAAAAGGGGTTACAGCAATATAAGTGACGGATGAAATAAGTAGGAAGTGCAGGGAATTGGTTGCAGAAAATATACAAAAAAAATCTATAGCGAAAGTGTCTGCATTAAGAGTGCAAGTGTAATTCCAGTGTTAAATTCAGAGGTAAGGACATGTAGGTGGAAAGAGCACGTTTAAGGCCTCTACGAAAAGGAGGAGAAGGGCATTCCAACACATGCCAAACATTTCAATAATTAAACAATTGAGATCTGCTGCCTAGCGCTTTCTGTGTTTCAGCCTTGGATGCATAAAATTTTGTATTTGATTGTCGCTCTTGTTGCCGATGTCATATCCCTGACGAAAGGGTGTTTACTCCATAGTAATGTGTGAAGTTGTTATAACCGCGATCGTTCGCTCCTTTTGTTGCCACGCGATAATTCCAGTGTTACAGTTTCTCTGACATACATCAGTTTTACATTTTTTAGCAATAGATTTCATACAAGGCTACATTTATCAAGTAAACTATTTCTCTTTTTATTATTAAGACATTATAAATACCAATAAACATGAAACGAAACATTTTCCAGTGCGGACTAATTAAACAGATTGTACCACACTCCAAAATAAAGGCATTACGTGAACAACGAAGGTCAGCTTTATAGCGGCTTTACTAATCACAGTCAGATTCAACCTCTTGTTACTTTTTCACTGCTGTGAGCTAAATAACACCAAGGGAAACAGATATTCTTCAAAATCTGTCAGTACTTTCAAGCACTTTGTTAAGAAGTTGCTGACTTTCTGTCTAGTTCTTTGTTGTGTATTTTACAATGCGATAATCACCTTGGCTGAAAAAGATAGTTTCCAGCAAACCGCAACCGTTTTCAAAATTTTTGCTTCTTCTTCTACAGCTGGAAGCTGTCTTACAGTATTTTGACCAACAGATTTTCCTGGAAGGATTTGGTACTTGAACCGTTTAGTTTTTCCAACGCTAACTTGATGGGTATCAGGATTTGTAGAACTTGGGGCTTTCTCGTTTAGCGTTTCCCATAGCCTCGTCAGTAGCTTTTTCATCTGACGTTATTCCTTTCCTGTAAAACGCCGTATATTTTCACATCTCACAGAGCATGTTGAGCACTGTGTGTATGTTGCTTATAAGGAATGCAACAAACAGAATGCGCACAAGGGAGAAAAAAGATACTCCTGTCGCAAGTTAGTTGTTGTTTGTTGTGGTCTTCTCTCCATAGACTAGTTAGATGCAGCCTTCCATGCTACTCTATCCTGTGCAAGCCTCTTCATCTCCGAGTAACTACTGCAACTGCCATCCCTCTTAATCTCTTTGTCTCCCTCTACGACTTTTACCCCCCCCCCTCCCCGCCCCACCACCATGCTTCCCACCAATATAAAATTGGTGATACGTTGACGCTCAGAATGTGTCCTATCAACCGATTCCTTCGTCTAGTCAGGCTGTACCACAAATTTATCTCCTTCCCAATTTTGTTAAGTACTTCCTCATTAGCTGCGTGGTCTACCCATCTAATCTTCAGCATTCTTCTGTAGCGCCACATTTCGAAAGCTTCTATTCTCTTCTTGTCTAAACTGTTTATCGTTCATGTTTCACTTCCACACATGGCTACACTCCATAAAAATACTTTCAGAAAAGACTTCCCAAAACTTAAGCCTATACTTGACATTAACAGACTTCTCTTTTTCAGAAATGCTTTTCTTCCCATTCCTAGTGTACATTTTATATCCCCCTACTTCGACCGTCATCAGTAATTTCGTTTCTCAAACAACAAAACTCATGCGCTACTTTAAAAAATAGCGTCTCATTTCCTAAACTGATTCCCTCAGCATCATCTGATTTAATTCGAATACGTCCCCGTTCCATTAACCTCGTTTTGCTTTTGTTTATGTTCATCTTACATCCTCCTTTCAAGATGCTACCCATTCCAAGTCCTTTGCTGTCTCTGGCAGAATTACAATGTCATCGGCAAACCTCAAAGTTTTCATTTCTTCCCTCTGGATTTTAATCCCTGCTCCAAGTTTTTCTTATGTTTCCTTTACTGCTTGTTCAATATACATATTGAATAACATCGGGAATAGGCTACAAGCCTGTCTCACTGCCTTCTCAACCACTGCTACCCGTTCGTGCCCCTCGACCCTTATTACAGCCATCTGGTCTATGTACAAATTGTAAATACCCTTCCGCTCTCTGCAGTTGTCAGGAATACATTGTTATGCAATAACTCCCATTTGAGGAAAAAATCTAAAAATCTGCACTGCTTCAAAAATGATTCAAATGGCTCTGAGCACTATGGGACTTAAGATCTGAGGTCATCAGTCCCCTAGACTTAGAACTACTTAAACCTAACTAACCTAAAGACATCACACACATCCATGCCGGAGGCAGGATTCGAACCTGCGACCGTAGCAGTCGCGCGGTTGTGGACTGAAGCGCCTAGAACCGCTCGGCCACCGCGATCGGCTGCACTGCTTCAAAGAAAGCCGGTACTAGCAGGTTGTACTTATGAATCGAGCAACGAAAGACATGTCCATTGTAAGTTGACATGTCAACGAAAGCATTGCTTGTTCAGCATTTCAATGTCTTTAAAAGAAACTGAAATATTTCAGTAAAATGGCAAATGTTGGATTTTTTTCTCTAAGGCGCCAGTAATCGTGTATTAATTCTTTCACAGACTCGCGCTGAAGATGGCTGTACGATTATCAGCCGAGATGGCGGATAAAAAGTATTGTGGTCCCACATGGACGTCTGAAATATGGTGAAACGATCTATCTGCCTTGAAAACTTCCAGATATGTAGACTGTTGTTATTAGCGGCGGAAGAAAGAGTGACAGAGGCGTGCTCAGTATTAATTGGCGGCAACGGCGTAATGAACGATCCTCTGCTGAGCTGCCACTTGGTACGCCCTCGCTATACCTGCACTCAGAGGGGAAATCGCCCCGCGCAAAGTGTCTCTGGCGCCCGGAGCGCGGTGGCAGTGCCCCTGCGGCCGGCTACCTGCATGGCAAGTCACGCGCTGACCCTCGAAATTTATTTACCGCCCCGAGTTACGGCCGAGAGGCCGCAAAACCCGCTGCGGGGGTGGGCCGCCCCGGGGCGAGAGGCCAGACGTCTGCAATTTGTATGTGCGGCGGGCGGCGCGCCTCGTGAGCACATGACGAAACGGGCCAGCCGCGGGCCGTGGGGCTGGCGCGTCCCCCCAGGACCACTCGCCGCTTCCTCTCGCCGCGGAACGGCGGGCGACGTCAGTCTCGCTGTGTACGCGAACCGAAAATAAAAGAGTGGCGGCGGCGGCAGGAAGAGGAGCGGAGCGCGAAAGCCGTGAGAAATCCTCTCCCACCCTCTCCCCTGCCCTGCTCTCCAGCTGCGTGGCTCAGCCGCTGCGCTCCCAGACGGACCGACCTGCACGGCCGCCGGCGGGCCCTTTATACACACACACAGGGGCCTGTGAATGATTGGATTCGTGAGAGGGTTTATTTCTTGAAAGCTCCTCAAGGACCAACTTCCCGCCGGGAGGAGAGTAAAAATATGATGAAATAAGTTGGGTGGCTTTTAGTTCGGTTCCTGTCTTCGATGTTGACTTGGCCGGGCAGTGCTTATCCGTCCGCCTCTTCAAGGCCCGTCCTGGAAGAAAGCTCTCGCAGCATGTTTTCCCCGCTACGTTGTGTCTTTGGATCGCCGTGTGTGTTTGCGTGTGTGTTATTTATCTACGTTTCTTGGTCCACAGAACAAAATGGACTGCAAAAGGTTTGCTCGTCTATTGAAACATCAAGCTGAAGAATCATCTAAAACAGTCCTACTTATCTCAAAGTGAATGTTGTTTTCCAACGAAGAATTACTTCTCAAACACTGCATTGTGAAGTTTGCAGACGAAAAAGTAAGTCCACACGGAGAGTTTCACGTCTTTCTCATCGTGGTAAAGACTTTCTGAAGCCAATATCGCAGCTTTCTTTATTTACAAACAATATGTTTCGACAAACATTCCATTCATCATCAGGTCTTCAATAATTTATGTTATAAAATGTGTTCATTTTGAGTTGGATATCACGCCAGATTGCCATGTGGATAAAATGTAGCGTATATTACAAAGATTTGTCATAAATAAAAGATTTAGAATCGAGAAGCGTCTTGTGGATATGGCCATGGTTAGAGCATGTCCAGCTAATGATAACGAATATGCTAGTCTGAACTTTATTGTATACTATGTTTTCTATGACGAAGCAACTATCTGTGAGTTCTGGGCATATGGCCAGGGCCAAGTAAACAAGATGATTCTCGATTTTCAATGTTTTATTAATGACAAACTTTTACATTACGAACCACACTTTACCTACACTACAACTTGGCGTGAGGTCCAGCTAAAAATTAACATATTTTATAACACAAACTTTTAAAGATCAGAAGATGACCGAGAAGTCTGCTAAAACCGGTTGTTTGTAAATAACGACTTATGCAATCTTGGCTTTTGTAAGTTTTTACATCGTACAAGAGATAGCTTCTTCTCATATCTCAGCATGAGAAAATTCAATTTTATTCGTCGGTTGGAGTAAAGAACTTTTATGAATGCAGTGTGCGGTGTTTCTTTAATACTGTTAATATTTCCATCTTCTCTTCCTCAGTTGTTTGTCAAGTACATGAACTGAATTATTATTTTCTTCTTAACCAAACGTGTTTCACGTACCCCATACTCCAGCCTACAGTAAGTGAAGGAGGTCACTTTCAGTGTGCAACAGGAAAGGTTCTGCGTAGTGAAATGTCACTTATTAGCAATAGTAAACCTGTATCATGAGCATCTATCTTATTGAGAAGAAAAGATGAATATATGAAAATAGTAGGTTAGGTTAGGTTAGTGTTGTTTAACGTCCCGTCGACAACGAGGTCATTAGAGACGGAGCGCAAGCTCGGGTTAGGGAAGGATGGGGAAGGAAATCGGCCGTGCCCTTTCAAAGGAACCATCCCGGCATTTGCCTGAAACGATTTAGGGAAATCACGGAAAACCTAAATCAGGATGGCTGGAGACGGGATTGAACCGTCGTCCTCCCGAATGCGAGTCCAGTGTATGAAAATAGTAGGTAAATATAATGAATGAGTGTTAAATAGCAACTACAAATCTGAAAACAGAAGTTTTCTTACATACATGACAACCATAAGAATTTAACTAGCTCCTTTTATTTAATTATCTTATGTTGATGTAGAGGGTTGCCATAATCTGTGAAAGCTAGCTAAGGAGCTGGAGCGGAGGTATATTTCTCAGCTTTAAATTTTAAAAGTTTTGAAACTTTTCGCCCCTAATTTTAGTATTCTTATCTGACTTCTACTAATTTGTAATGTATTTCCCTGCACAGCCTTCTGAAAAAGGGCACTCACATTCCGAAACCAATAAGGAAATTAAATTTCTTTTGTGCAATCGTTTGCTTATTATTTCGTTATATACGACTACAGTTGCTGAGGATGGATAAAATACTGTGCCAGTTAACGAAAGTGGTACGAGTGGCTAGCAACATTAAAGGAAAATATGTATTTGTATTTCTAAAATTAACTATTGAAAATGAGTAATGTACAAAAGTAATAAATTTAAATGGTTCCATGAAGACAAAATTAAATCAAAAATGTAGTGCCGTAACTTACCTAATGTATCGATTATATGTGATTCGTTTCTCTTGTAGTAACGAATACCACTGATCTGCATATCCACCTGGAGCCACCGTTCTCTCTCGCTATAGCGGCGGAAAGACACCGACCGTCTTCCTCGTCTGTTGTGTCCATAACGGCTTGGCCACACCCAGCGTCGAGCGTCTCCACAGCACACCAGCTCTCAACTGACTTCCTATGCTGTAGTCTACCAACTAATTGATTCAAACTGTGATCCACCATGACAACTAAGGTCTGTTAACCCCATCCAAACAAGTCAGTCCTTCGCTACACATCAAACACGGTGCCACCTCCAGATTCGCCAGGTGCTATACCCACAGCTCCTGGCAGAGGCGAAAGTCATAGCCAACACCTCCAAGTCCATCCTCCTCCTACCAACATCCTGGGCCTTCGCCCCTAGACCCATCCATACCCAGCGTTGACAGCTGGCGGCGTGTCGCATTCTTCCTGGTCGCTCCACGGCAGCGTCGGCGCTGGATCCTTGGATGAGTTACTTGTTCAGAGATGGCGTGCAGGTGGCTGCCTTCCTCCACCTCGCACCGTCTCAGATCACCTCAGAGCGACACCAGCTGTCGTAATTACACCGCCGACCTCACCCTCTGGCAGAAGACCAGCGCCAGGGCAGCGTTGCTGCGGCCAGCAGGGGAAGCGGAAAAGACGACGTGCCGCAAATTTCAAATTCCTTGCAGACTAGTAAAGAACTATGTTGTTGAAATCACCCTTCCAACAGCTTTACTTCAAATTTTCTTTCTCATCGACTCGAAGCGGGACACTGTCATTCAAATGTTAATAAAAAAAACACCAAAGCTGCAATTCAGGTGCAATTTTTACGCCACACTTGGTTTCGTTGTAAATGAACATCTTCATGTGTCATCGAAACATCGTCAACAGTCTTCGCAAATAGTTCTCGCAAAGTGGTACCAATTGGCCACCGGCCGCGGTGGCCGAGCGTTTATAGGCGCTTCAGTCCGGAACCGCGCGACTGCTACGGTCGCAGGTTCGAATCCTGCCTCGGGCATGGATGTGTGTGATGTCCTTAGGTTAGTTAGGTTTAAGTTGTTCTAAGTTCTAGGGGACTGATGACCTCAGGTGTTATGTCTCATAGTGCTTAGAGCCACTTGAACCAATTGGCCGTTGTCACTGTATTTCTGCCACTTATTGAGATTTATGTTACGAAGTCTGTTGCTGGGGTTTCATTGTTGCCTAAAGATCATTTAGAACGAAACAGATTGTATAGCTGTGATAGTTTTTTGATAATACGGCGAGATTCAAAAGGAAACAGCAGACTTCAATTGCTTATAGCGGGGAAACTATAAAAGACAGAAACACATTGTTCATGTCAACGGATAGAGAAAAGTTCAAAGTTTTGACACAGCTGCGCTGTTGTTAGAATGTAGCAATAAGATGACTACACCACAAGAGCAATCGATTTGTGTGTTGGTTGGTTCAAATGGCTCTGAGCACTATGGGACTTAACATCTGTGGTCATCAGTCCCCTGGAACTTAGAACTACTTAAACCTAACTAACCTAAGGACGTCACACACATCCATGCCCGAAGCAGGATTCGAACCGCGACCGTAGCAGTCGCGCGGTTCTGGACTGAGCGCCTAGAACCGCGAGACCACCGCGGCCGGCTTGTGTGTTGGAATTTGCGCGAAGTCAATACATTGTTCAATGGCAACGTGAATTTTTCCGTCCGTTCAGCAAGAAGCCACCTCATTACAAGCGGACTTACGATTGGTACAGAAATTTGTTGGAAGTACGTTGGATATGGAAAGGGAAGAAAACTGGTCGACCTCGAATGTCGATGAAAATATCGAATGTATCCGAGATGAGAAGTCCTCGAAAGTCAAGAAGGCCGGCAGATCAAGAAATTCGTCAAACAACGGTTTGGCGTGTCCTGATGCGACACCTGCATATAAGGCCTTACAAGTTGCAGTTACTGCAACATTGCGTCCCGGCGACGATTTCAATTCTCCAGAACATGGCAGTAGACACTTTTTAGGAACAACTCTTGTTTTCGAATGGATCGACGTTTCATCTAACAGGTAAAGTAAATCGCCATTACGTGAGTATCCTGTCGTCGTCGCCGAACATGGAATAGACTAAGCGAAACTTAATGTGTTTTCTGCCGTTTCTATCCACAAAGTATATAGACCTCTCTGTTTTACAGAGTATACTGCGACAGGTATGTCATACCTGGACAGGTTGCAAAAATGGTCGTTTACTCAGCTTCACGGAGACCCCTTGACTTCATTTTTATGCATGACGGCGCCCAGCCTCACTTTGGCCTTGAGGTTTGACACTATCTTAACGACATTGTCCTACAATGTTGGATTGGAAGCGGTGGACAACAAGATCTTGTTCTTTGCTTTCGGCCTCTCAGATCACCAGATCTCAAGCCTTGCAATTCTTTTCTGTGGGGTACATAGAAAATAGAGATTTTGTCACTCCTGCGGCGGTTACTATTCAAGATAATAGAACTCGAATCGTTGAACCCGTCTATTCAATAAACCGGGCGTTTTTGATTCGTATTTAAAATGAAACGGTCTAACGTTCCGATGTTTCTCGAGCAACGCATGATGCTCAGGTTGATACAGTGTCTGTGCAAACATGAATCTTTCAACCTTCGTCTATGAAGTGACATGTGTGAAGTGTTTGTCTCTTTCACATTTTGTCTGTACTAAAGAACTGGCATTTGTTCATTCTTTTCTAATAATCTGTTTTTACATTATCTGTGGAGCACAAAGTGGACGCAACATCATTCCTTACTTGATAAACCCATCTGATGATGCCTCCTGTAACACCATCGTTCTGTTTCTACCCCTCTCATTGTCGTTTCAGAACCATACAGAGACATGAACGAAGATTACCTTTACCTGAATCTTTGTCTGGACTCAAAGTTTGTACGCTGCTGGCCATCCCAATGAACGCAACGTGCAACATATATCGTACTGGTATGAAGTATCCTGCACGCTTTTATATGCAAAAGATAGCATACCAGCGCATCAGCGCAATGTAGGTCCAATTAATTCTACCTGTACTCTGTAGATAAGGAAAGATTAATCAGTGATTCCCTCATACAGACTTCACGACTGAATGTTTGTTGTTTGTGAGGACAGCGTGTTGTTCCTGGTGTATGAAGTCTGTACTAGCATGTGTCCGAACTCAACAGTGGCAGCATCGGTCATATTGATCAGGATCGCACGACTGTCAAGTGTACATAAAGTTGCTTGGTCGGAAGGGCCATACTCAACCCCATGCATTACTAAGCAGCCCCATGCGATTACCCTCGAGAAGACAGATAAATTGTTCACTCGGCAGTGCAGTATGGTGTAGCTACGCCACATATCTTTAGTCAGTAAATGGTGTTGTTGGCAGCAAGGCAAGTCTCCGCAAGGACAGTGCGACATCTGGAAAACCACTGACTGTTAGCACAGTGGCTGTTGTTGCGGCTTACTTCGAGGCGGCAGCAGAGAGTCTCACCGACGTTGGTGCACCCGACGAAAACACCAACAGGACTGGCACCATATAGCTTTCGTAGACGAGTCCAGGGTCTACGTTAAACATCACGATGAATATATCCATTTGTGTAGGTTTCACGAGAAATGCGCTTTGCCAGAATGCCTTCGTCAACGTCAAACCGGGCCAGCATAGTGCATGACGGTATAGAGTGCCACTGGGTGTCCAACACAATCACCTCTGGTGCGCGGAGCCGGTAATTTGAACAACAGCTGTTACGTTTATGACTGGTTAAAACGGGTATCTTCGAGGTATCCCTGATGTCCTCTTTCTACAAGACAGCATGTTGCTTGTGATATCACCTACTTTGATACAGAAGAGTTCGACTGTTGTCCTGTCCACCATCTCCTGTAGATCTCTCACCTATTGAAATATCTAGTACCTGGTCGACAAAAAGTTGTACACCACCAACAGCCAGGCACTGCCACTTATGAACTCTCAAATAGTTGAAATCCTTTAGGTGATTATTCACTCTGATTCTCGTGGTCACCTCCCCCTTGGCAGTCCTCTCCCTGAGATCCGAATGGGGGACTATCCCGGAATCTTTTGTCAATGGAGAGGTTATCATAACACTTTTTCAATTTCGGGCCACATGTGCCGTGGATACAAGTTATGTGTCTCTAATTTCTATTGCCTTTTGCATCCTCATGCCGTGGATTAGATCTGATTCTTCCGCCTTTAGGGGCAATTTCCCACCCCAAGAGCAAGAGAGCGCCTTGAACCTCTGTCCGCTCCTCCGCCCTCTTTGACAAGGCCGTTGGCAGAATGAGGCTGACTTCTTGTGCCGGAAATCTCCAGCCGTCAATGCTGATTATCAATCAAAATTTAAGCTGTGGCGTATTTCGAAACAGGGACCGAGGACGTTTTGATTACTAATCAAAAAGAGATAGAGTAGATAGAGTGGATATGATGCCTAATTCCGTACAACTGGCGTGTTAGGTCGTGAACACTACGAGGTTGTTGAAGGGCCCCATAATACACACTACCTTCTCAATTGATCCGGCGACTTTCCTGGCAAAGGTGGGATGCATGTTGACATCCCACCACTGTCCGGGGTGCCTGCAACCACGTCTTCAATTTGGAATGTCATTCACTGGAGTATAATTGTCTTCAGTGATGAGTCCTGCTTCTAAATGAGCCCCGATAAGCAGTGAACCTAGAACCATCTCAGAATTTTGATTACTTAACGCGCCGATTGCACAGAATTTGAAGCAATATCGGTCAGGAAGGCAGCCGAAAACACTGTCATCAATGCCAAACCGAATAACTGCCTGCATAACGACCAAAGGCGGGGTATTATCGATTTTCTCCGTTTGTAAGGCTCTTTCTGTTGAATAAATCATCCAATTTCCTTGAAATTGTAATCACTTCTTTGTCTCTACATTTACGTCATATTTACCGATTTCTTTGCCGTTCGGACAATTCCATCGTGGTGCGTCTTTTTTTGTCGTAGAATGTCTTATAAAACTGTTTGCTTTATTCCTTACTATTCAGGTCACACTTTTTTCCAGCGCCGCTAATCGTGAACTATCGGTATTTATTTTCAGCAGATAGTTGACATTTTCAAGTGAAGAAACAAAATTCATAACTCTCCTCTCCATCTTCGTTAACATAAATATAACGTACTGTTCTGCCACGTGTGGTTCATCAGTCCTGGGAATAATGGGGGGATGTAAGGGAAAATGTAAACATTTATTTAAAAAATCATTACAGTCTTGTTTATTAATGTAAAAATCTAAAATGTTGCATGTGTAAAACAAAAGAGCTGTGTTTTAGCAGAAAGATATAATAAAATATGCAGGATTAATACTTGTTCAAAAATTTGAATTTGCAACATGTTATTGTCTTTTTTTTATAAAAAGCCATAACTCAAAACCTAATCATGAAATTAATCTGAAAATTTTATTCCAGTGTTCTGAGGAGGTTATAAGACCACTGAACTACAGTTGTTAATTTATGACACAAATTGTATCATTAACAGAGTTTTTAATTTTGCACATCCAAAATTAACTTTTTTCTACACACAATCATCCAAAAATCAGAATGTAATTGCAGGATCTCACACTTTTTTAGTTCGAGGGAGACAGAATTAAGTTGCGAACAATTCCTGAAAATTTCACAGCATTAGCACATATAATTTTTGAGAAAAAGCTTCTCATAACGTAAAAAATGTAAAACAGATAAAATGAGATTCAAAGATTTTCTTCTAATACTTCTACATGTAGTTAGCTTACCTCAGTTTTAAAATCCTCCGTACTGATACTCCTCATCCTCCAGGTTTCTCTTCTCTCCTCTTTGAATCTGCCTCACCTGTATTTGCAGGCAGGACACTAATCTGTTAGCTTTCTTGACACTGCTCTCGTCGGTGGTGTAAAATGCTTTGTTGTAAACACACCAGGATGTATACCAACTCATTTCAACACTTCAATTCTGCCATTATTTCCGCTACTGTAACGCAAAACTGCATCATAGACACTTATTTTGAGTTCTTCAAGTCCGCAGAATGTTCTTTATGACCATCTAATCCAAATTAAATTAGTGAGGCTTTCATTTGCATTTTGTGTCTTTCCGTGAAGACACTTCCTCAATAAATCAGGGTTTGCAGGAACCCTGAATGTGGGCTTAATTGCATTCATAACAGGTTATGATAATGAGTGTTTATGTTAAAACGTCTCATTTCTGTTGTTGAACTTACACCAATCATCTTTCGGACGCAGATTGTGCATTGGTGTTTGGTCAGTGGATAGTTTGTGGAAAAAAACTGCCCACACGGCACGCCTCATTGCCTCTAAATTATGTGTGTTTTTCCTTATAGCTCTCGCATAAAATAACTGAAGAGAATCAATTTCTTTCAGAGTAAGCCTACCTAAGAACATCCTCACAACTGCAGCAGCCTCCATACCTCCACTTGAGCCACTATAATTTTTAGAGCATACTACTGCATGCTTTTTTTGCCACAGTTTCTCACTGCCTTCATTGTTGGACATTTTCCTTGTTGGAGACCGGTGGCAGCATTTAGACAAAATTTCGACATATAAAACTTTACCTGAGTCAATACCGATAACAGATGTAACTCCATACAGAGATATGTGACCCCTTTTTATCCAGGTCCCATCTAAACACACCCGCAGGTAAGTAACATTTGTAGGAGATTCACTGTCATTAATATCTATCTCGGGATCTATTCCGTTTTGATTTATTTCCACCAATTCCTCCACTGCTTTCATCGCAGAAACTTTGGCAGTAGCGCATACAGCATCAGACATTTCTTTATTTATTTTTTCAAACCTTTCACAAGGTGGAGATATGTTCAGAAAACCACACAATCAATTACGTCCTTTCCTGCCCTGCCCAAGACATCTCAAAGCATATGATAACCTAAAATTGCATTCATAGGTACCAGTGTCAGTTTACTGGAGGAGGAAAATGAAAATTTATAGCCGCACCAATTACGAATTAATTTAAAAGTCACAATCTATTCCCACTCTTTTTTCTTCAACAACATTCATGCATTCTGTATTTTCACAGATAACACATGGACATGAAAACTTTGTAGTCTGGCAGAGAACCTCTAAATCAATAAGTCTGAATCTAGTGGAACTCATATCAACATCATTCACGCACCTGTAGAATTCTCCTGTCCCAAGCTTCGATGCTGAAGCTGAGAGCTTATGTTCTTCATTTCGTGCTGTTTCCACTTTTTCGTTAGTAAGCCGATTTCTATGAAACCTCCGTTTCCTAAACACAGTTTCTCCACCAACCATTATGCATAAATCTTGACTTCCACGTAATGGTTTGGGAATTCAACCTTCAACCTGCTAACATAAACATAAATAAAACACATTGAAGAAAGTTTTCAGGCAAGGATATAGATATCAGCCAGTGCTATAGATGTCAACCAAAGATATAGAAAGAAAATAGCCTTCACACTGACAAAAATTCCGCTGAAGCAAGCAGTTTCCCAAATGTCGCCGGCCGCGGTGGTCTAGCGGTTCTGGCGCTGCAGTCCGGAACCGCGGGACTGCTATGGTCGCAGGTTCGAATCCTGCCTCGGGCATGGGTGTGTGTGATGTCCTTAGGTTAGTTAGGTTTAAGTAGTTCTAAGTTCTAGGGGACTTATGACCTAAGATGTTGAGTCCCATAGTGCTCACAGCCATTTTTTGAACCCAAATGTCGGAAAAGGTACGAGTGGCCGCCAGTGCAGAGTTAATCAATTTAAAGACATTTCTAAATCTGCTATCACGACAAAATTCACAAACAACATGTATTAAACTGAGTAGATCAAGAAAATAATATTCTTGAAAAATCGATTATTTGGACCAAAATCCATTACATTTCCTCATTAACAGCCGGTGCAACAGTTACTTTTTCTGTCTCTTCTTTCTTAGCCGACATGGTTTCTATACATAGGCACGCATTCCATGTGTTATAACTGGTAGCTTCATTTTTCTATACTTCGTAAACTGCGAAACAAAGCTTACGGAGAAATACTGCCCGCAAATATCTACCTGCGCGTGTCGATAGCAACGCGCGGACCTGTTCGTATATCTCAGACAGGGCATCGCTCCACTTTCCTTCCTGAGGAATCGTGTCTTCCCCTGCCCTCCTTCGGCCTGCGGACGAAAGCAGCGATTGCGCCTGACCTCGTCTATCTAGTTGTTAATGATCCACCTCTGCCCCTCGCTTTCTGCTGCTTGCAGCCAGCAATTTTGTACACCTTCTACTGCGCCATCCACCTTTCTCCCCTCCCATTTCCAGGGCATATCACCAGCACTGTTAGGTCTTGTGGATTAGCACTTCCCCCCTTCAGTCTCCCTGACGGCACCCTGCTCCAATACGCTAAATCTACATCTCTGACGTTCTTTTTTATTTTTATTTTTTACGCCAGTTGTGCTCTATTTCAAGAACTTTCCGTATACGAAATGCCCAAAAAATTTTCGTGCTCTTACTGGCACATATTATAGTCTTCTTGGCTATGTTGCAACTGTTTCTAGAGTGAGTCGAACAACTTACAGTTTTAGCAGCTTCAAAAATCTGCAATGCGAGTAACAGAAGCCTGATAACAACAAAAATAGTAGTTGAAGAAAAGGTACGGAGTGAACTTGAAACAAGTCGGAGTTTATTTAGGACTTTTCAGAGTATTTTGATGCATGCAATTCCCCTCGCAATATTCACTTGTAAATTTGCTTATATGAAACTCAGTTCAATGACAAGCGCACTTCAAGTCGACTTTGAAACCCCTTGTCATATACGAGGCGTCTTACTCGTCTCTGGTTGCTGTAGTTAAGGATCTTTTTACGACCACTGTTCTTGCGTCGTGCTACGTGGCCACGAATGTTACACCATTCTTCGGGGACACGTTGCAGAATCCGTGTTGATACATCAAAATGTTGGACAACATCATTCACGGTGTGGGCGTGGGCCCTTTCAAACACCTTAGCTCATTTCAGCCATCCTGTCTCGTCTGCACATCGATCCGTCGTCCTGAGCTTATACCAAACAATCGACTGGGACAACACAACACTGTACTGCCGTGACGTACCTTAGCAGTGGCGGATCACACGGCTGGCAGTGGTTCTCCATCATCTACAGCGTTCCAGAGCGCCCTGTGTACTCTTATTTTAATGCTGCAACGAACGATGATGTTCAGTTATTCCGTAGTTTACTTCATTAAAGCTGTGTAGTAAGTACGACATAAAGTATGGAAGTTTTACTCGCTCATGACCGCTAAGCTTTTTAATATTCAACTACTATGTATTTCACTACATTTTTATTTTTAGCCGTTCCAAAGTTCGCTGCAGCAAAATGTGGAAGAATTTGATCGTGGAGTGGTTTGGTGATATTAACCTACTTCCGAAGCTGATTGTTTATATTTTTTTCGGCTTCTGACTAGTTTGATGTGGTCCGTGATGAATTCCTCTCCTGTGCCAACTTCTTCACCTCAAAGGTGGACTTTCAAACTACGTCCTCAATTACCTGCAGCATCTCTGACTTCCTCTACAGCTTTTACTCTCTACGGCCCCATCTCGTTCCTTGGACGTTATACAAAAATGGTTCAAATGGCTCTGAGCACTATGGGACTTAACATCTGTGGTCATCAGTCCCCTAGAACTTAGAACTACTTAAACCTAACTAACCTAAGGACATCACACACATCCATGCCCGAGGCAGGATTCGAACCTGTGACCGTAGCGGTCATGCGGTTCCAGACTGAAGCGCCTAGAACCGCACGGCCACATCGGCCGGCTGTTATACCCTGATGCTATAATAGAAGTCTTATCATACTGTCCATCCTCGCCACTTCTGCTCAAAACCTCCTCATTTCTTACCTAATTAGTCCACTAATTTTCAACATTCTTTTGTATCTTCACATCTCAAATGGTTTGATTCTCTTGTGTTCCGCTTTTTCCACAGTCTCAAGTCTAACTGCACGTGCTCCAAACGTAATTCCTCAGAAACTTTCGTCTTCGTATTGAGGCCTACGTTTGATACTAACAGACTTCTCTTGGCCAGGAATGCCCTCTTTTACAGATATAGTATGTTTTTTATCTGTATATTGAACAAGCAGTAAAGGAAACAAAAGAAAAATTCGGAGTAGGTATTGAAATCCGTGGAGAGGAAATAAAAACTTTGAGCTTTGGCGATGACATTGTAATTCTGTCAGAGACAGCAAAGGACTTGGAAGATCAGTTGAACGGAATGGACAGTGTCTTGAAAGGAGGATACAAGATGAATATCAACAAAAGCAAAACGAGGATAATGGTATGTAGTCGAATTAAGTCGGGTGATGCTGAGGGAATTAGATTAGGAAATGAGACACTTAAAGTAGTAAAGTAATTTTGCTATTTGGGGAGCAAAATAACTGATGATGGTCGGAGAAGATATAAAATGTAGACTGGCAATGGCAAGGAAAGCGTTTCTGAAGAAGAGAAATTTGTTAACGTCGAGTATAGATTTAAGTGTCAGGAAGTCGTTTCTGAAAGTATTCGTATGGAGTGTAGCCATGTATGGAAGTGAAACATGGACGATAAATAGTTTGGACAGGAAGAGAATAGAAGCTTGCGAAATGTGGTGCTACAGAAGAATGCTGAAGATTAGATGGGTAGATCACATAACTAATGAGGAGGTATTGAGTAGAATTGGGGAGAAGAGGAGTTTGTGGCACAACTTGACGAGAAGAAGGGACCGGTTGGTAGGACATGTTCTGAGGCACCAAGGGATCACAAATTTAGCATTGGAGGGCAGCTTGGAGGGTAAAAATCGTAGAGGGAGACCAAGAGGTGAATACACTGAGCAGATTCAGAAGGTACTGGGAGATGAAGAAACTTGCACAGGATAGGGTAGCGTGGAGAGCAGCATCAAACCAGTCTCAGGACTGAAGACCATAACAACAACAACAATGTTTTTTATGCCATCCTTTCTCGGACCGTTATGAGTAATTAAGCTACGTAGGTAACAGAATTTCTGAACTTGGTCTACTTCTCGATCCACAGTTCTGGTGTTAAGTTTCTCAGAGGTCTCTTCTGTCTTTCTTCGATACACTCTTAATCCATATTTTGTACTCATTATACTGGTCTTTCAATTCGGTAGATCTTGTAATTCTTGCTCCATTCCACGGAGAATAGCAGTGTCATCGGCGGATCTTATCATTGATACCCTTTCACTTTGAATTTTAATCTCACTCTTGATCCCTTTTTTTTTATTTTCGCCGTTGCTTCTTCAACGTGTAGATTGAACAGCAATGGCAAAAGACTACATCCCTGCCTTAACTCCCTTTTTAATCCGAGCTCTTCGTTCTTGTTCTTCCACTGTGCACGTCGCATATTAAGCGTCTTTCACGATAGCTTACACCTATTTTTCTCAGAATCTGGAACATCTTGCACCATTTTACATTGTCGGATCCGTTTTCTTGGAGCCTTCTTTTTCTTTGCTCTTACTTCCATTATCAAGTGCAACGTCAGCGCTGCCTCTCTGGTGCCTTTACCTTTCTTAAAGCTAATCTGATCGTCACGTAACAGATCGTCAACCTTCTTTTCAAATCTTTTGTATAGCATTATTGCCAGCAATTTGGATGCATGAGCTGTGAAGCTGACAGTACAATAGTTCTCACTCTTTACTACAGTACAGCTTTGTACTAGCTACGAACTACCATATGTTGTATTCTAGTGTGACTGAAGTGGACTTAACTCTCTCTTTGACGTAAACCATCAATTCTGAAACAGGCAGTGATGGGGAGTGGTAGTTTCGTGGATCTATTTTGCTGTCATTCTGTCCGTATTACACGTAAGCGTTCCCGTGTCTCCACTAGCTTCTGTTTCCGTTACTACGCTGTGTCCTGTTGGGCATGAAGAGTGCAGTAAATGCGTCGAGTGTGGGCGTGCGATCGGCCACCGAACGCCGCACCGCGCCCTGGCGGCGAGGCGTCCTCAGAAGCAACACGGGGGCGGCGCCGGCCATCGCCGCACAGAGTCGGTGATTTAGGAGCTGATGATGGGATGCGATAGCCGGAGCGCCGGGAAGGGGAGGAGGAAGAACACGGGTGCGGGGGAGTGGGCTAACGGCAGCCAGGCACGCGAGCCGTCCTCACACACACACACACACACACACACACACCCAAAGCGTCCTCGCCGCGCCGCGGGCAGTACGGTTGCGCAAACAACGGCCTGCGGCGATCGCTGGGCTGACGAGAAGTTGGGTAGCTCTACGGGGTAAACAACACGGCCCAGCTTTCCCCGAATTCGATAGGAGAACGCGTCGACGGCGCGGATACATCGAGTGGTATTCTTTTGTGTCTAGACGCTGGCTAGCCACATGTGGTTTAAGAAAAGTGGTAACTGCGGCTGTACCTGACTTGGAAAACACTTTCTCTGTTGTGAATGAAGATGTTTTTCCTCTAAGACAATATTGGGTCCTATAGGCCTTCTTGTTGGTACACAGTGCTTAGACTCAGTACACCTCCATGGTATTAGATTTCCCACAGGGCCTTACAGGATGAGCTCTAAAATGGGATCTTGAGGCACGTCAGTAACCATTATCCAAAGTTTGCCAGCAGCTGAATAATTACTTAAACATTTTCAATAGGTCATGTGTTTTTAGCTTTCAAATATTGAAGAAAAGAGGTTTTCCTTTAGACTAAGGCTGGTGTTTCTGAACCGGCTGACTGGTTTCAGGGTTTGCCCATTTTGGAAAGCCACTTATTACGGAGAAGAACATTTCTTATGACTGGTTGTGCATAATGAAGATAATGAACGTGCCAGAGATAAAGTGATTATATGGCAGCTACTTATCGACTTGTATTGTGAAATATGATTCGTGTGGGCAGTTATATTTATGTCGTCACACGTAAATGTATCTCATATATACGTTAAAAAATGTTTCCCGAAGTAGCTACGCTTTGCAGTATTATGGTCCTCTGAAAGCTTAAGACCCGGAGAAGGGCCTCTGAAAGCGTAAGACACGTAGCATGTGTTACAAGTGCTGTATGTGTAAACCATCTCTAAAGGAGGGGCATCTGGTTTATAGCTGCTGTGAAAACAGTAGAAAGGAATGTCGAAAGGAAGGTATGTGCAAATGTATCCAATCTTATTGGATTCTTTTCCATTACGAGTTCGAAAGCGACAGCCATGTTGTCACGGCGTTTGCCACTTCTGTTACCAGAGTCTCTGAAATTGACTATTTTGAAGTCAAACTGGCCCTTTTATACTCCCGTATTAAGAGTGTAAGTGTATATATATACACTATTAATACGAGAATATGAAAGAACCAGGTATATATATATACCTTTGTTATTCATCATGATACGATCCAAGCGAGAACTGTATTACATAGACAAATGGAAACTTGTTCTTATTGGATTACACAGCGTGTCACGCTGGCTCATTTACAGCAGGTGTTATCGTAATTTTAACTGTTATTTACCCAACGAATGTTATTATGAGGTGTTGTCTAACATATAGAAATTACTTTGTTATTGTATTAATATCACTGTCTATGTTCAGTGTGAGGCACAGTGTTCCGTCATAGTTGTGCAATAAATTTTTATTTCTTTTCAGTACTCTCTAAGACAAAGCATACCGTTTCACGTGTATTTCAGCGGAGTCCACATACCATGATATCGTTATGTTGTTATAATTTTCAATGTATTCTTAGTTGACTCGCATTTGGTTAGTGATTAAGGTAGGATGGAGTACAGTTCATATGTTAAACGAACAAACAGATTTGTGCAGCAAAAAGTTCATAGAAAATTTCTGTAGCACTTTAATCAGCGTATGCAAGGCACTCCACTCTGCATTAACCATAAAATACGCGACCACAAAAGATTTCTAAAAACCTTCAACAGCACCTTAAGCATCATATGAATTGCACTCCGCCCTACCGTAGTCGCTCACTAAATGCGAGACTACAAGCTATACACTGAAAATTAATACATATGAAATAATATGCTCCTCTTAAACAGCACTGAAAAGGAAAGGAAAAATATGATGCGATGGATCACTTTGTCTTACACTGAACGTAGTCAGTGATATTAACATAGTCGCTAAGTAATGAGTACATCATAGATCATGTAAGACCTTATAGTAAAGTTCATAACATCAACATCTGTCAGTACTAAGATAACATCCACAATAAATAAGGCAGCGCGAGACGCAGTGTAATCCAATAAGAACAAGTTCTCTATCTGTACATAATACTGTTGTCAAATGGGTAGTATCATGTTTAATAATAAAGGTACCTAAATTATGATACATATAATATAATACTGTAAGGTGTAACTACAGCTGTGCAGATATGAGATACATTTACATGTGAAGACTTAAATAGAACTGTGTACAACAAAAATACTTTAGAATACAAATACGAGGGCTGTCCAGAAAGTAAGTTACGATCGGTCGCAAAATGGAAACGACTATGAAAATCCGATAAAGCTTTGCAAAGATGTGTTGGGCAGTGTCTCTAGTATGACTCTAGGTAGAATTATGTCGCTCTTTTCATTCCTGAGCTCTTAGTAAGCGCGTAAAGATGTTATAGAAAATAGTGTCTCCCGCCAAGTACGAGGGCCTGGTGAGAATTTTCCCCTGATGCTGTGCAACCAACATTACATAACTGTCGTGCGGTTTCTTCTTCAAGACAATTCTCAGCCTCATTCTGCAGGGGCAATGAAGATGTTCCTGCATCGTTTCAATTAGAAATGTTTGGTTACCCACAATACAGCCCGTAATGGTCTCCCGCTGAGTTTCATCTCTGCTCAAACGAACCGCTGGCTATGAAACAACATTTTGGCACAGACAACGAGCTTTAGGCCAGCGTAGAGAATTGGCGGAAAGCACTGACGGCTGCCTTCTATGATGAGGGTATTGGAAAGTTGGTACAACGCTACTACGAATGTCTGAGTCAGAACGGCGACTACGTAGAGAAGCAGCTGAAATGTGTAGCTAACTGTTACAAATGAAACATTTCTGATTTTCACTGTGATTTTCATTTCGCGATCAATCGTAACTTACGTTCTGGACAGCCCTCGTACGTAAGTAGTTACCACATGAGTCAGTTTGCCGCTGACGCCTTTATTATCCATGTTCCACATATTCTGTCATAACATATGTTCTCTTAATAGATGGCTTGTGAAAATGGACAAAGCCGGAAACTATTCAGCCTGTAAATAAACAGCAGCTTTGGAATTAAAATTTGTTTTCTTTAGATAACGGTTCATGCCATGACATAAGTTATCCGACTAAGTGAAATATTAGACAGTGAACTTGACGAATATTCTGATACATTCAGTGCTCTTAAAAAACAGCCAAAATATAACATGTGGGCTAGTTCGTAATCTGTCGTGCCGAGTCTAAGTCCCAAGCCCAAAACTCCAAGCAGAACAAGGTAGCTTAACCAGAATATCCACGGCTTCAAAGCAGAGCCGTAGTAAGCAATGTCCTTCAGTACAGTAATTAAGTACTTATCCTTGTCCACATTCAGTGGCAGGTCCCCACGAACAACTCAGGCGATGTGGCAAGATGCCTGAAGATCCGAAGCGCCCCTACATGACTGTCACACATTTTTATATACTCGCCATACACCGTAGTTCAGGCTTATGGCACTGCCATGTTTCTGTCGTTTTCTAGCGCAGATCGCAATGTCGATCAGCGATTGTTCTGTGTCGATAATGATGTCTGTGTCCAAGCCTGAGTTGCTGTCAGACCAGGGTACAGGAATCAGGAGCTTTATGCACAGGGTCAACCCAAAATGAAAGAAACATTTCAAGTTAATAAACGTATAAGTATACGAAAGTACTGACGAACACTTACAGAGGATAGAAATATTGAAAATGATCACGTTTTATTTTACTACAGTTGACACAACAACAAAATTTAATCATTGACAGTCGTAGTGACTGCCTATAAAGGGCTAGTCAGTTTTATTCTTCTGCCGACCTCGCACATCCGACCAATCTTGCGTGTTCTATTTTTTTGCTTGTCGGTCTTCTTCTTACTAGTTCACATCTCAGAACCACTCATGAAACATATATTTCGTTCATCAAAGCAATGACACAGACCAAAGAGCATATAATTAGGTAAAATTTGTGAGAAAGATGCCTGCTTAACATAAAAGGAGCAAAACCATAACGGTTACAGCTTCCTGTGTCCAATAATTCCGGACACAATTTGACTTTCCTGTCTTTCCCCCTTACCTGTTTATTATAATAACCTGTGTTAAAAGAGGCTCAAACATAAAACAATCACGAATTCTATCAAAGAATTACGCAGTATGTAGTCTTCAATAGCGCAAAAAAGTTCAAGTATATGTCAGTAGATTATTATTTCCAGGACTTTAAAAACTAAATAATAATGGGCACATTATCCTGAAAAGCGTTATTGTCTACAATTCGTAATTGCTAATGCTTGTCTCAAGAAGCAAATAGATATTGTTGAGTGAGGCTTCTGAAAGCGCAAGGACCGTAGCATGTCTTACAAGTGCTGTACGTGTAAACCACCTCTGAAAGGGGGGGGGGGGGGGGGGGAGCACCTGGTTTCCAACTGCTGTGAAGAGAGTAGAAAGGACCGAATGTGTCTGTACATGTATTCAAGCTGATTAGATTCTTTTCCATTATGAGTTCGATGCTGACTGCCAAGTTGTCACAACGTTTGCCACTTCTATTGCCAGAGTCCTTGAAATGGACTGTTTCCATGTCACGATGTAGCGCTGTCATACTGTCGTATTAAGAGTAAGATACAAAACAATGAAAAACACAATCGAGGGTCTGTTAGATGACTACGAGTTTGTACTGAGGAAAGGAAAAGGCACAAAAAAAAGACACGTTCATTGCCCTCGTAGACCTGGAAAAAGCGTTCTACAATGTAAAAATGGTGTAAGTTCGAAGGAAACTAGCCCCAAGCTTTAGGGAAAGACGGGTAATACACAAAATGTGCTAAACGTAACAAAACTAAACCAACAACGAGAGACCAAGAAAGGGTATAAGACAGGAATGTTATCTATCGCCCCTACCATTTACTATACATCGAAGAAGCAATGAAGGAAATAAAAATCGCTTAGATGTGTGATTAAAATTTAGAGTAAATGTTGTCAATGATTCCACTGATTCAACGGTTTTTCCCGTTTTGATTTTATTTCGTTTTTCTTTGTCAAATTGGTCACTTTCTATGTTGTACAGCTGCCATTGAAGATGGTTTAAGACCGAAACCGGTAACAGAATAAGTATCATGATCACAAGCATCACTGTTTAATGCGTTTTATTTGTTTAAAAAAAAAGAAGAAGAAAAAAGTGTCAATGATTGTCTGGTTGCTGATAACGTAACTATCTTCAATGAAAGTGATGAACTGGTCGACTCCTTGAATGGAAGGAACAGTCTGATAAGCAAACGCTGTGGACTGGCTGAACACCGAGGAAGGTCGAAATGAAGGACGAATTGCAGGGATGTAAGTAAAAATAACCTTATCATCAAAATTGTGAACAACCAAGTCAATTGGATAGTAACATGTTCCGTAAATAATATTCACCACAACCTTCATGCTGCAAGTTTAATCAACACAACAAGCATAGAAAGCATAGAACATACACAAAATAAGTATCTGAAACATCAGTTAACGAAAATATACTAAATACGTTAACATAATGACTTTTGTATCCCCAGAGTAGGCAATTACTCTAATGGCAAAAATATCCGAAGCTAAACATTTTTAACAGGTATGCTGCACCGTTATCTCCAGCTTATGTTTTCATCTGTATGCACACCTAAGTTTGTAGAGCTTTCTAACCTGTTTATTATTTTTAGTAGGAGGTGAAAACTGAATGAGCTCTGTTTTTTACGAAGTATAAAGCTAGCCTATTGACGCAAAAGCAGTCAGTATTTTCACGAAAACGTCATTTACTACCGTTTTTTCTGTTGATTCTTCTTGGCTCGTCTTCACAAAAATTCTTCTATCTTTTGCAAACAGGAGTAAGTGTGCCTAGTGAGTCAAGTAAAATGACAGATTACTAAAATAAAGCAAGAATAGTTGCGTGCCAGTCATCGAATTCTGTCGCACTCCTATGGTCATGTCTCTACATGCAGATGATTGACGTCCTTGATGTTACACGAATGGCCTTGGATAACTATCTGCACCCCGTTTCTTAAATAAGAACCAAAACATGCAAGTGATGTATGGAAAAACTCAAATTATCTAATAGAATGTAATACCTGACACAATAAAATGACTTTGAAAAGTCACAGAAGATATCAGCTCTTGATATTGTAACACTATAAGACTTTACTCTGTGCTCACTAAACATGTAAATAGGGGACAACTTAAACCCAACTAACCTAAGGACATCACACATATTCATGCCCGAGGCAGGATTCGAACCAGCGACCGTAGCAGCAGCGCGGTTCCGGACTGAAGCGCATAGAACCGCTCGGCCACAGCGGCCTCCTGATATGAGAACTGCTTTCGGTTAATAGCTAGTCAAAATAACTTGATTTTGCTTTATTCCTGGTCTGCTTATAAAAATCATAATCCCTTACAGCCAACTGTCCTGGGAAGTGTGTGACATTGCAGTTCATACTACGAGGAACATTGGAAAAATTCAGTCTCTGGATGTTTGTTTTCTCCCAGGCTAAAAAACATATTATCGCAGTGTCTGCGGCTACGCCGCAATGGGTAGCCAGTTTGACGCTGATCTCCACGCAGTCAATCAGTTCTCGTCACCCTGTTACACCAATATGTATCTATATATATTCTTTAAGAGATTAATGTCCTGCGCAGTTTGCAACTCCCAAGGAGTTCGCTTCTATCTTGATGGCATGCACCTTGGTGTTCACTGTGGTGCGTCATTTTTCATTCGCTGTTCGTGGTGGAACTTAATGATTTGTTTTGAACATTTCTTGAATGTCGACGATGTCCATTTTCTGAAGTGTAGTACATACATCCCGTAGGAGGTTAATTTCTGCATCCCCGGTCACACATTTTCTGTTGCCCTTTTGATGCACATGGTGTGTCATTAGCAGCTAGTATTTTCCCCATCATAGCTGTTAACATAACACTTTCAAATGAGTCACTAAAGACTGAACTTGCGACCTTGCGGTGAAGGGGTTCTTTGTTAGTCGCAGCACCGTTCATTTTGTGGTACACCACAGGGATATATTCATTTCCACAATCAGCTGCCGTGTCGTAGGCCACACTGGTCTGACAGAGAACGTACTTGCCTACCACTTCCTCTGCGTCGGCAATGGCGACGCCAACAAGACAGAGGAGGCGGAAGGAAGGCGCCTACTACTTCCCTTCTCTTCTGGCGAGCAGCAGGTGTCGGCATGGCGTGGCGGCTGGATGGAGCGCCGCCAGCCGCCGGCGGCAGTCACCGACAATGGCGGCGCGCAACAATGGCGGGAACAATGGCGGCGGCTGGGAGCGCGCCCACCTGCGCCACCAGCGCCAGATTTACCTTCCGCGGGCGCCGCCACTCTGATGGCCTCTTCCAACCCCTGGTAATCCATCCATTCCGGCCGCCTCCCTCCACCCCCCCCCCCTATCCCCCGCCACAGCCCACCTGAGCTGCAGCGCTGGAAGACGCAGTGCGGTGCCGTGCGTGCCGACCTCCACGAGTGGATCCACGAGATCTCGCTGTTTGCTTTGTCCCTCTCACAAAGTTGTAAACCAGGTTTCTGTCTCACTTCGCCACAGCAACGTAATCGAAATCACTCTGATCAAATACCTCGAATAGCAAGTAGAGTGGAAAGGAGCCGGCCGAAGCGGCCGTGCGGTTACAGGCGCTGCAGTCTGGAACCGCAAGACCGCTACGGTCGCGGGTTCGAATCCTGCCTCGGGCATGGATGTTTGTGATGTCCTTAGGTTAGTTAGGTTTATCTAGTTCTAAGTTCTAGGGGACTAATGACCTCAGCAGTTGAGTCCCATAGTGCTCAGAGCCATTTGAACCATTTGAACCAGTGGAAAGGAAGAGGTCAAAGAGTTTTTTTCTCGCCAAGTAAAAAATAAATCGTTATTAATTAAATTTGGCCAAACGTGTGTGGCAATCATGGAAACCTACGTTTTAATATTGTCGTCAGTGCTGGATATATATTCTGCAGATGTTTGACCACAAAGCTGACTTTGAAGCTGATGGATACCTTGGTCTGTATGTCTGTATAGAGAGTGATTCAGCTGACCCTACCGATGACGTTTTATGCAACCAGGATTACGTCTGTATCAGCAATGGTATCCAAACAGACGACATCCACGTAATCAATCTTAAGTTTCCTGGAGGAGGAACAAGAGGACGAAATTAGTATTTAACATACTGTTGACGAGTTCCCTAGAGACAGAATTCAAGTTCGGATTAGGGAAGTATGGTGTGAAGGAAATCTAACGTGCCCTGAAGCAGGTTTAAGGAAATCGCGAAAAATCTAAATCAGAGTAGCCGGACGAGAATTTGAACACCCGTCCTCCTGAAAGCGCGTCCTATGTGGTAACCATTGCGCCACCTTGCTCGGTTATGTTCCCTCTCTGAGCTTTGAGCGACTGTTTGCGAACAGAATCATACTGTAAAAAGCTGCATGTGAGGGTTGCCCATGAATTACACTGTATTTTTGAACCAAGATATATTTTACCCCAGCCATACTTATCAAACCAAAAAAAATTAAAAGGAGATACCAAAATGGGAAGCATTAACTAACAACGTCTCAGCATACAATATAATGAAAAAAATAATAAATGCCTTACCACGTTAATGTGCTTAAGTAGTTTCATAAGCAAAATTTGTACAATAGGTCTAAGACGTCTTCGTATACTTGATTAGTTATTCTGAGGCATTTTAACAACGTTCTTCACACCTGCATGGAGAACGGTCCTACAATATTGCTATGTCATGTTTAGTTGCGTGAAACGAATAGGTAGGGGCAGCTGAATTACCATGTGTACTGTCAGACACATTCGTGGTTCTCATCTCGGCAAACATTGAGAGACATTGGAACATGAAAACCTGCAGTACCATTCCAGAAAATCCATCGACGAAGGAGACTCACGATAATGCTCGTTAACACATCACGAAATTACACTACTGGCCATTAAAATTGCTGCACCAAGAAGAAATGCAGATGATAAACGGTTATTCATTGGACGAATATATTATACTAGAACCGACATGTGATTACATTTTCACGTAATTTGGGTGCATAGATCCTGAAATATCAGTACCCAGAACAACCACCAATGGCCGTAATAACAGCCATGATACGCCTGGGCATTGGGTCGAACAGAGCTTGGATGTCGTGTACAGGTACAGTTGTCCATGCAGCTTCAACACGATACCGCGGTTCATCAAGAGTAGTGACTGGCGTATTGTGACGAGCCAGTTGCTCGGCCTCCATTGACCAGACGATTTCAATTGGTGAGAGATCAGGAGAATGTGCTGGCCAGGGCAGCAGTCGAACATTTTCTGTATCCATAAAGGCCCGTACAAGACCTGCAACATGCGGTCGTGTATTATCCTGCTGAAAAGTAGGGTTTCGCAGGGATCGAATGAAAGGTAAAACCACGGGGCGTAACACATCTGAAATGTAACGTCCACTGTTCAAAGTTCCGTCAGTGCGAACAAGAGGTGACCGAGACGTGTAACCAATGTCATCCCATACCAGCACGCCGGGTGATACGCCAGTATGGCGATGACGAATACACGCTTCCAACTTGCATTCAGCGTGATGGCGCCAAACACGGATGCGACCATCGTGATGCTGTAAACAGAACCTGGATTCATCCGAAAAAATGACGTTTTGTCATTCATGCACCCAGGTTCGTCGTTTAGTACACCATCTCCGGCGCTCCTGTCTTTGATGTAGCGTCAAGGGTATCCGCAGCCAAGGTCTCCGAGCTGTTAGTCCATGCTGCTGCAAACGTCGTCGAACTGTTCGTGCAGATGGTTGTTGTCTTGCAAACGTCCCCAACTGTTGTCTCAGGGATCGAGAGGTGGCTGCACGATCCGTTACATCCATGCGAATAAGTTGCCTGTCATCTCGAATGCTAGTGATACGAGGTCGTTGGGATCCAGGACGGCGTGCCGTACGCGAGGCATCACAACAACGTTTCACCAGGCAACGCTGGTCAACTGCTCTTTGTGTATGAGAAATCGGTTTGAAATTTTCCTCATGTCAGCACGTTGTAGGCGTCGCCACCGGCGCCAACCTTGTGTGAATGCTCTGAATAGCTAATCATTTGCATATCATAGCATCTTCGTCCTGTCGGTTAAATTTCGCGTCTGTAGCACGCCATCTTCGTGGTGCAGCAATTTTAATGGCCAGTAGTGTATTTATGCAGTAAAAAACGTGTCACAGAGCACAAAAACTTCAGGGAAAATATGAATATTGGAATACATCATACAAATAATAGAGGATGTATGGTATAAGAATTACCCTGAAATGAAGAGATTAGAGTGGAACAGAAATTAGTGGTTAGGTACTGTCGAGAAACTGAAGTGTTGCTGTAATGATGTTCAAATCTGGTTGTAATTCGTTGTGATAACTGCTGTGTACACGTGATTCTTTTGATCAATCTTTCCACAGAGGACAACATACTACGTTAGTATGCCTTTCGCTTAGCGAACCATAGTTTTTCCAAAGTGAAGTTTTCCCTTATATTTTATCGTTATACTCTGTTCAAAAATGGTTCAAATGGCTCTGAGCACTATGGGACTTAGCAGCTGAGGTAATCAGTCCCCTAGAACTTAGAATTACTTAAACCTAACTAAGCTAAGGACATTACACACATCCATGCCCGAGGCAGGATTCGAACCTGCGACCGCAGCAGTCGTGCGGTTCCGGACTGAAGCGCCTAGAACCGCTTGGCCACCGCGGTCCGTTATACTCTGTTCACCATAAGAATAAATGTCATGTAAACATTACACTGATGTACCCTTCCCTATTTACTGGAACTTCATTGGATTTAGTTTCACGCGAAGCGCAAGCCTACCTGTTTCGAGTGCAGTTAGGTACGATAATGAGTACACGTTTTATCCTGTGCGTTACGGGTAATTCGACTCAGCGATGATACGGGCACACCTTTACCGGCAGTTTCAACTTGGACAGCACTGACCTGGAAAGTAATCGAACTAACCCGCAGTGATGTGAAAAGTTGCAATAATGTAAAAAGAGACAATCACGGAAAGATATAGCTTTGAATGTCATTTGATTTTGAAACAGAGGGGAATTATATATGACAAAACACAGGCGATACGCTTCTTAGTGACCTGACGGAGAGCGTAAAATGCCCTTGATGTTAGGTAACATAGCACTGTAAGTAGAAACAAGAGTGATGAAATTTTCTGACTTTAACAAGGGTAATTTTTGTGCATGAGCTACGTGTGGCGTAAAACCGCACTGCTAATTTCTCAAGAAATCCTTTCGTATCAGACTCAGAGAAATGCGGTGCTTTCAATACTGCTACTTTGATAACGAGGCGATCAGCAAGACAATCCCAAGGCACCAAAAAGTTCACGGTTTTTCCTCCTCTTTTATGGCGTGTTCTTCTGCATTTCTTCCAGCAGTGAAGTGTCACAAAGCTTCGTGCATTAGTTCCAGAACGTGTGGCAGCTTGAATGTCTTGTTATTTCTCTCTACAAATCTTTTAACTTGGCTCTATATCAATTCTGTTGTGTTCAGATGGCAGTGGTACGATGACGACTGTAAAAATGTAGCATTTGGACAGCGTGATAGACGCTTATCTCTCTCTCTCTGACTTCTTACAAAGTAATATGCATATTCAAATGAAGAGTCTCTGACTTTTAATTTTTCTCTAAAAGACTTTGATTGGGAAATGTTTTCTTAAGTTCAGCAATCTTTAACAATCTTCCATAAAAAATCGATACTTTACAATTTATATTTGCAATGAAAACATGATTTTTGCGTGCGATACGTCATTGGAAGCTTAAATACGGGCATTTTTCTTAAAAGACTATGGTTAAGTATGAGTTAATTAACAAACATTTGATGAACTTCATATTAAAATGACCTTGGTATTCAAACCGAAAGTAAAAATTACAGACTACAATTAGATTCCAACATATGCCCTATAGAATACACGATTATTTTTTCAGCGACGCTACCGATTACGCCATGCAGATAATCGATGCAAGAGCTCCTATTTGTTACTTTGTCGGAGCTGATTTTTCTGTGTAGGTTTGTGAAAAACATTACGAACAACTTGTTTCTCGGCATTTACGGTGCTTCGCTACGAAGCAAGCAGTGTCATCCATTTTGACAGCACATATTAACGGAGTGACAGAGCACAACTAGCGTTTTTGGAGACTGTAGCTATACATGAATTTTGAAATAAAAATTACGTTGCTAAAGTATGATTAAGAAAAATGTTGATGGATATTAATACATCAGAATCTCCTAACGTTTCATTTACAATTAAACAACAATAAGATATCTAATTCATAAGTTGGAGCTATTTCCACAAGCGGATCACCACTGGTGTACAGATTTAGGGCTCCTGACCAATCATCGCGCTTTTGTTTGATTACAACAGGTTTATTCTTAAGAGAAACGAAGTATAGTGTCAATAAAATAACTTACTTCATCCTACGCTACACACTAGAAATTATTACCATGCACGTTGTACCCCCACTCGTATGATTTCATTACGATGGTACGTCGTTACAATGACATGTCAGTCACACACCTTTCAACACTACGTAGGCCGCAACCGTTCATTGTCCACACAGCAACAGATCGTACATGTATGTACGCAGTTAACAAGGTGGGTTTCAAATAATATACTACAAACCCGAAAATACAAACGCGTTTATTCTAAATATCATTCAGCGAAAATAGCCAACTGCACTTTACACTTAACGTTAATTGTACGTATGTCTCCATAACTAATCCTTGGTTGTTTATTATTATAGGAGTAAGTTAAAAATATTTCTCGCTACTTAGCACTGTAGTTAAAATGCAAGTAGTAGCTTCTTACTAAAACAGTCTTAACTTCTCTGCTATCTCGAAAGGAAAGAAACCATCTCTTACGAATCCTACTAAGTGGACTATGTAAGAAATGTTTCTATCAATTGTAATTGGTCCTACTATAACAGAATGAGAAAACAAAACGGTGCACCGCCATCCCACTGATAGTAAGAATTCAGTGTACTATGTACATAATTATTTCACCAATACCCAGTGAGACACGAACGGAACACTAATGACTAGAATTATCTCAAAGGCCCACGGACCTTTGCGTCAGTTTTAGCTTCTCTTTTCGTCAGCTTTAGCTTAACACAAGAGGCCGCTGTGCCAAGCGATAATATCTATAGAATTGATTTGTGGCCAACATTTCCCTCACACCGAGTTGTGATGGGCAAAGTAAGAACCTCACACACTCTCACTCACTCTTAAAAAATATAACTACATCTATGGTCAACATTTTGCTGTTGAAAACGTCTTAGCAGACAAGAATTATCGTTACATCACATTGAGTAAATCTCTAACATTTATCAATGTTTACTGAGAGATCATTGCTTCATAAGAAAAAAATTGGAAATTTGTGGAAAGGTCTCATGGGACCAACCTGCTGACATCGTCGGACCCTTAGCTTACACACTACTTAATCTAACTTAAGCTAACTTACGCTATGGGCGATAGACACACCCATGCCCGAGGGAGGACTCGAACCTCCGACGAGGGGAAGCCGCGCGGACCGTGACAGGACGCCTAAGACAGCTCGGCTACCCCGCGACACTTCGTAAGATACACTAACTGAAATGTGCAATAAATGTAAACCATTAAAATATCAGTTGTATATGAAAATGCAGTGCTTAATATGAATTTAGCTATCGCATTATCAAATGAGCATTTCTAGCAGTTTTTGGCAAAATATTTATGAATATGAAACTCAAAGAAGTTATAAAGTGAACTTTTTACATTTTTATGTCACGTGATGTTACTTTTTTTTGCCATCGTGTCACACTGTGGCGTGTTAGAAATTATATCACCAATTTCCAGAGTTTAATTCGTACTGAAAATGACATAAAATCCATCTTGGTTCAATCAGTGTATAGTGCCACGTCCCCTTTTCTTACACTTCTCTGTCCTTTTTTTGAGATTATTTTTTGTTTTCCTGAGGTCAGAAAAGCATCTGAAGAGTGTAGAAGGCATTGAACCAGTTTACGATGCGTTAACTTCGTCTGCCGTTAGCCATCCGTGCATGATGTTATTGTGTGTGGTGTTCCAATATAAACATTTGTTGTTCTGGAGTTACTGCAAGAATCACGAGTATCTGTAAACTTGTGAACTACCGATAAATATCAAAATATAGCGGAAAGGTTTTTAAGAAAATGACTTCGTCATTTACGTTAATTTAACAGTTTCAGCAAGCTATTGAAGAAGACTGATAATGTGCAAACTGCTAGTTGCGAAATGTCAGTGAAGGATACTGCGGGAAGGTCTGGCCAGAACAGTTACACTAGAAGAGAAGAGCTACGTGAAAATCAACAAGATCAAAGATATGCTTATGGGAAGCACTGAGGTACTTTACTATCACATAAGTCCTCACAAAATTTTCCTTTTGCATTTCCCGCAACTTGCACCACTCAGTGTATAACATTTTCTGCTGAACCGTTGAAGGTGAAATTTGGTACAGAATTTTAAATACTAAAAAACAGCTTTCTGTGTACAAAATTTCTCAAAGAGCATTACGGGCAAATTTATTTAAAATATTTTGAAATAAAAATTGCAGTATATCATGCGCATAAATTTATAAATTGATTGCCATAGTTCTAAGAATGAAATTTAAAAAAAGTGGTAAACAGGTTAGTTTATCTGACCACTAAGAATAACCTATCAAATTGTGAGAGTGATATGAAAAGTAATTTTTTTAGAAAAAGTTCCTCATGAGATAGCATGTGTTCTAAAAATATCCAGCAATTTCATTATCAAATTATTTGACAAAAAATTAAAACAATTGCTAATTAAAGCGAACACCCAAATGACAACATGTGCAAAATTTTGTTTCAATTGTCTCTCAGACAGCAAGAGTTACATTAGCTTATACATACCAATGCATTTTTTTTCATACGTCTTCCCGTAAAATGCTGTTTTCACACGTTGCAAAACAAAATTTATCGTACTGTACAGATCACTGGCATACTCATCTGCCTCACCTGGCGTTATACTCCCTGAGTTAGATGCTGTCTGACGCAGGCACAGAGCATATGACGATCGCTGGGCCATCGCAAGACGATGGTGGCTGTTTTTGAATAAGGAAAATTAATAAACAAAGTGCAAAATAAATTTCTGTTGCTGTCACGACTTGTAATCTAGACGTAGAATGCACTTCGTAAAATTTTGGGACTGCTTCAGAGTAGGATACTCGTCTTAATTATGCCGTACTGAAATATTGCAGACACTGTTTAGCACTCTCATCAGTGACGACTAGGTAATTATGTGCTTTAAATGGCGATCTGTCACTTTTATTAGTAATCACTTTTAAATGTTTCTAGATTTGGTGCTTACACTGGTTAAATTAACTCAGCTGTCAACTTCGCAACAGGCGCACAATCCAAAGAACGGGCATAATAGCAGTCTCTCTTGACACGGCAGTAACATCACTACAGGTCTGTATGATGCTAAGAAACAGCACACTCCTTTCTGACGTTTTTTTGATTAGGTTGCTCTTGCTTTTTGAGTACCGATTATATTTTGGCTCTGCCTCCCGACGTAGTCTGTGATTGAAAAAAATCATCTCTCTTGGTTCTTGTTTTCCTTCCTATATTCAGAAAAAAAATGGCTCTGAGCACTATGGGCTCCACTTCTGAGGTCATCAGTCCCCTAGAACTTAGAACTACTTAAACCTAACTAACCTAAGGACATCACACACATCCATGCCCGAGGCAGGATTCGAACCCGCGATCGTTGCGGTCTCGCGGTTCCAAACTGCAGCGCCCAGAACCGCGCGGCCACTTCGGCCGGCTCCTATATTCAGAGTCTTCACCTTCTGCAAAATAGTTTTCCGCTTCCAAATCTTCTCTTGAATTTCCGGTAAGTTAGTACAACAATAATTAATCGACCACTTATCGAAATTTCTGAGTTGTTGTGGCCTCCTCAGGTTTTACTGTGTTCTTTGTCTCTATAAAGTATCTCCGATATCATCTTAATCTTCTTTATTTCAACTGCCACAAAAATGTTTCTACCATCTACAAAATAATTAAATTTTCACTAATTAACTCTGCTTTCGTGATCCTCCGTCCATACTCATCCGAGTACTGAGCATGATTGCTCTTTCACTTGTTACTCCCACACTTACAATTTTTTTCATAGAGTAAATGTTCTGTACTGGACCATAGCTGCAGAATAAACGGAAGTCACGTATTATCGCATTAACAGAATAATGTTACAATTGGATAAAACATTTTTCCTCGCATTTTCACCATCAGTACTACACGAAATACATTTTAAAATTGACAATGACTAGCTAAATATAAATTTACTGTAAATTTCTGGTAAGTAGTAGACTGGCGAAAGGGTTTTATGTCATCAAATAAGGGGCTGAAAATTTTCCCGTTATAGAACTCAAGGCAAAAAATATTTATACACAAGAAACAGAATTCAGTTTACTAATTTTACTGCAGTTTCTCAGTGCTATAGTTACAAATATTTTGATAACAATTTATATAGGATGTTCATAAACAATGTGAGCAACAACAATTTACATATGTTGGCGAATGCAATTCACGCTGTAAAATCCTTTCGTCTAAACCGTTACTGAAACCATATTGTAACAAAGATCACAAAGATCACACTTTCTGCCTACGCTGTCTTTGTCGTTTCTGTGTTGGCGACCGTGGCAATCCGCAGTTCAGATAAGCAGCACTATATAACAACACATTAATTAACTGCCTTAAAGCAGTGGGTTGCTGCAGACGAGTGCAAAATACCCATTGAACACAATTATCTACTTTCCTTTGCAGATTGCTTACCTGTCAGCCATCACTCTAATGGTTGTGAAATAGAGGAACATGCGTAATCCATTTCTAATTGTACCTACCTCGACTGGATTAAGTATTCTGTATAGATAGTCACTTACAGCCGTATGCTCACCAAATGGCAAAGTAAAACTCATTCTACAGGAAAATAGAGGCTTCTCTTGAAAGTCATGTTAACGGACGGCTGTAGATTACGCACTATCTCATCTAAGGGAGACTACGAAGCGATCAGCTAGTCTAAGGAATGACTTCGACGTTGACCTGAAGGGATCTAAAGAAATAACTTTTTTTTGCATGAGGATGGCGGATTTCAGCCTATATTTTCCGATATGGTAGCCCAGTGTCTTCATTACTTCGCTATCGCCCTCACTGAATACCATTCTTTGAATGACCCTGTTCATCAAGTTGTCAGGAAGAATTGATTTGTTTCAGTCAACACATTTTCAGTTTAATAGCATACAAACCAGCCAGTATTTAGTATAACTCTGCCTGTTTCAGGAAGCACTCTTATTTGTAGTATCCTGTACGGAATGTTGTTTCAACCATTGTTTCTGTTCTTCATGTACGTTAAAACAAGGCAACACCTGTGGCAGTAAATGGTAGAATAAAGTATTTCTCGCAAATGCTACAGATTTTTTCTCAATATCGTGTAGTTCTTCGTCAAGAACATTAACAGCTTTTGTTTTAAATTGGCTTACCCACAGTGCTGAGACCGTCGAAAATTGTCTAAATTAAAATAACACGCAACAACGTCCATGAGGAACGTAAAAACTGGCAAAGAATATGCTTTCTGTCTTTCTTTACCATTATGAAAAAGTTTTCGTTTTATTATAGTGTGTGTCGCACCATTATAAGCTTGAATCAAAATGAATCAAAAAATGTCGCTAAATGCCATGTGAGAGGCGAAACTTTTCCTGCTGCAAAGTTAGTTTGGATCTTTGGCACATTCTATATAACTTTACGTACAACGTAAGGTAAATCAGCAATTTTCATATAATATAACTCTGCTGTTAAGCGAGTGTTGTGTGCTGTTTGTCGTGACGTCAACATTTATCATATCGTCTCATTGTCAGTTAGTGTGATTAAGTGCGATGATGTAATACTGCAGCAGAGTATCGTACAAATGGCGTTTCCATAAATGTTAGAACAAACTACCGCATTCACCTACGTGTTTACATCATATTTCCTGACATTACCTGCTATAATCAGAACGTGTACATTCCGTTCTTCTGAATTTTCCATGAAATTTTGAATTATAAATCGCTAATTATTGCTAGTAACAGTTAGTTGTTTCTAACAGGAGTGCGGTTAGTTAGTCGCGCATCAATCCTACTTCCTGTCTATGGTCATCCGCAAACCGATTTTAATACTGCGAAGGGTAGTTCAAATGTTGTGGGTTGAAGCTACACAATTAAATATGGCGTTTAATTAATGCTTCCTTCTCCTCACCTCCGTAGACTAGTCGATTATGTACCATGCATATGTTGTTATACAGACCGATGAATCATGCTGTGTGACACTGATTTACTAAATGCACGACGAAGTAACAAGCCGATTTTATGATTCCTATATTCTTTCCGCCAAACATAATTTTTTGTTACCATTAGGCTGTCATAATTTACATTGACTACCCCAATACATGCGTGACAGGTAAATGATTTTTATTAAAAATGCTGCCGTTTACAGTTTACAATTTTTGCTTTAGAGATATTCTACGTGGAGATCATGATGAGAATTTGCCGGTTTGGGCGAATGACTGTCAAGTCCTTTGCATCCATACTAATATTTGCCGAGTTGCGTGTGGATAAAAGCGTCAAAATAATGAAACTTCAACAACTATTTAGAAAATAAAAGAGCCGGAACTGAATTAAAATAACACCGGAGATAGCGATGGCTACTGATCGCTAGAATAAGAAGGATGATCTAGCCACTCTGCAACCCACTAAAATCTCTAGCCAAAAAAGTAAGGCGTAATACACGAAAGTATATAAGATTAGCCGCTCACATCTCTCCATCATCTAAAATGGAGAAAAAGTCCTACTTAAATTAGCGTCTATAGGGTGACAGTTATTAAACTATATGAAATAAAATCGTTATAACTTCAGAATGGGTTGCGTTATGGCGCTGAAATTGTACGGTTGGTGGCGGGGCAACTTCACCCCTGCAAGAAACGTAAGAGCTAAGTCTATTCGAATGCCAGCGTTACATGGAAAAAGTTGATGTGTAATGTGTACGGACGCTGTTTCACAATTCTTCACAGCCCTTTACGAACGGTTCCGCTGTCGTGACACAGCTCGTGCCGTTCTTGAAGACTGCATACTGCGTCCAGGATTCTCAGCCATGGCAACAGCACCTTCTTCAACAATTGGTGGTGCTATTGTCCGTCGGCCGCTCCGAGGAGAAGTTCCCAAATCAGCAGTAAATTCGTACTTCCAAATCATATTCTTCAATCCGATGCGGAAAGAGGCCTTCACTATATTCCTTTATTACGTCTATACTCGCGATGACAACAACTTTTCTGCTACTGCTTTGATAAAATAGCTCTATGAGTAATGCCCTGCTCACTTTGACCAGGTTCATGCCGGCTGTGTCTACAAGTGTAATGCACAATAATGCTTGTGTTTCAACCCTACGCCACCGTAGCAGTACCGGCGCCTAGCGGAACGTCATGACACTGCCCATCTACACTGGCTCAAGTAACGAAAGCATAATTATAATCACCGTGTACATGACGTATGGGAATGTGAATCTGTGGAAACCGCCAAGAGTAAAATTATTTGTATGCTTTGTGGGCATCATATCAGGCTCGTATTTATGTAGTAGCTCTACTCTCCTTACCGTTGTATTTCAATGAGGATCGCCTGGCGATGAGGGGTATGTAGTTGTGTAGTTGTCTGGGGCGTGTGGGGCTGGATGATTTTCTCTCGCCGGCCGAAGTGGCCGTGCGATTAAAGGCGCTGCAGTCTGGAACCGCAAGACCGCTACGGTCGCAGGTTCGAATCCTGCCTCGGGCATTAATGTTTGTGATGTCCTTAGGTTAGTTAGGTTTAACTAGTTCTAAGTTCTAGGGGACTAATGACCTCAGCAGTTGAGTCCCATAGTGCTCAGAGCCATTTGAACCATTTGATTTTCTCTCAGTCTAGAACTGGTACTTTTATTTATTTGTATTTTAGGGTACCGGAAGACAATGTTAATAGCTAGGTCACAACGATGCAAAATTGCTTCAGACGCAGTTCAACGTGAGATTCGTCACCGTTTAAAACTATACTCGATCAAGAGTCGAATCCTGAAACATGCTGGTAATGCGCTCTACCTACTAAAAATTTCGTGATTTTTACTTGCTTTCTTACTGGTTGTTTAGAGAAACTTACATTTACTTGCTTATTAAGAAACGACTGTGCTTTTATACTGATTAAGGACCTTTAAGTATATGTGTTAGCAATCATTTTAATACCCTCGAAATGACTCGACAGCTTATAGTTTGCGCAATGGAATGCTGTGCACCTGACCCGAATCTTCCTGCAGCGACAAACCTCATATGTTGTAAGACATAACACTGATGCATCCGGTATGCGCAATGCTACGTACAAGTAGATCATCTATTACAAAACAGCGAAATCGTGACACGGGAAAAGACATCCAGTGATTGAAGAAGATAGTGCAGCGGCTGTGTGAAACTGGTAAAGGCTGTTTAAAATTAATCTACATTGAGACGAACTTCCGCACTAGTGTTTCCAATCACAACGTAAGAAAACACATGGCGGAACACTATAGACAATCAATAAGTGTAATTAAAAAAAAAAAGGATTGAAAAATGTATCGAGAACGGTTGTAAGAGAATAAAAGGAACGAATAGCAGAAACAAGAACGTCTATATGGGCTGGAACACGAGTCGAAATATTGGTCGCTAAGCACGCTAAGATTCGCAGAAACAAATTAATCCAAACTCCGTGACTGTAACATTTCAAGAATGTGGCCTACATTTCAGCAGATAAAGCAAACAATAGAAATGATTGAAAGTCTTTCGGGAGACATCTTTAAGAAAAAATGAGGATTTTGCTACACACAGATTTCTGTGCACTTCATCAGCAATAGGTCCTCTTTGTTTCGTGGTCAACAGGTATGTTGACAGGAAGATGATACCTGCGTTTTTGCTCAGCCGAAAGCGATCGTTTTCCTAGCGCCAAAAGAGTTTCCTGCCTCAGAAATGTCGATATCGAGGCGATATCCTGGCCTCAGCAGGTAGTTCGTGAGCTAAAGGCTGAAAAAATACTAGACGCGTGATGAAAATTAGTGTGATGAATATTTATTGCCATACATGGAAGCAACACAGCCAGCTTCCAATATTCGTGATATGCGAGAAATACTCGGGTAACGACTGCAAGCTTGCAGCTTGCCTCCTGTTCGAATCTACTACTTTCAGATCGGTACATTAAGTTTCACCTGACAGATTGGAAATGGGTGTACGAATTGGAGAATATAAAAGATAAATTGAGTATTACATTGGGAGGTCAGCTCTTACATGACACTGTAAGTGAAATTAACGTATTAATGACAAACATACCGACTGAGAAAAAGAAGTTCAGCACCCAGAAGTGGAGGAGGAAACGAAATTAAGGTATGTGAGGGTATCTGATGCTATTTCAGTGATTGCAGAATCGAATCATGTTTACAAAGAACTTGGCAGTATGAGCCCACTTACCAGCACGACTTTTGCATCCCCTCTGGGCAGGATACATTCACTAATTCGGTTGGAAGTGGTGCCGTAAAGCCGGTTCATTATCTCATGAAGATAGCTGACCCATAACGGTTGTAAATGGTCCTTGACAACGTGGGTACTGGCACTGCGACGGAGTTGACGTGCAAACTTCACCCACACGTGTTATATGTATGTGGACGAATATTTTCCTGTTGAAAAATGGCACCATGATATTGTTACAAGAGAGGTAACAAATGAGGATACATGGTATCCATAACGTACCGTTGTGCGGTCAGAGTTCGTCATTCAGTACGAGCAGTGACCTAAAGTTATATCCAATGACTGTCCACACCATGACACCAGGAGTAGCATCGCTGTAGTTCTCCGGAGCATTAGAGTAATGACAGTTCTCTGCAGCTCGATGCCGTAATCGCCGGCGTTGGTCACCCACGGTACTTCGGAACCGCAGTTCATGGCTGAAGGCAATGTGACGCCATTCGTAGTCGTTATTTCCTTCTTACGAAAAAACTAAACTTCATCAGAACAGTGCTTCAAAGCCCCAACTGTACCGACCGGCCACCGTGTCATCCTCAGCCCACAGGCGTCACTGGATGCGGATGCTGAGGGGCATGTAGTCAGCATACCGCTCTCCGGGCCGTATGTCAGTTTACGAGGCCGAAGCCACTACTTCTCAATCAAGTAGCTCCGCAGTTTGCCTCATGAGGGCTGAGTGCACCCTGCTTGCCAACAGCGAACGACAGACCGGATGGTCACCCATCCACGTGCTAGCACAGCCCAACAGCGCTTAACTTCGGTGATCTGATGGGAACCGGTGTTACCACTGCGGCAAGGCCGTTGGCACATTTCCTGGATACTGCCCTAAAGCAAAAACACCGTTTTTCTTGTAGTGTTAACGGCAGCCTATACATATGGCGCAGGCGCGGATTTGAGGTGTTACGATGTTGGTGGTGCACAGTATCGTCTTTTGTTGTGGTCAGACGTTGGCGGTTGTAACTATGGCGATGAGTATGCTTGCATTCACTTTCCCATACACTACAACACTGGAAACTGTCTCAATACTTAAAAATCTGCCAATTATTCAATTAGACCAGACGGCCAAATGAACACCCACAGTGAGGCCCGCTTTCAAACTTTGTGTGTTGCTAATGTATCATATGAATTCGCTGGAATTCCGTATCCTTCACAGTGATCACCCACCATTTGAAGCTATTCACCCCTCTTATATACCTACTAGGCCTCGTAACAACTATACTCGAACATACCTAATACACTCTGCGGGCCGATCAACCTCTGATCATTTACATTGCCGCCAATTGCGTGTATGTGTACGAAGTTAGACGTATGATCTTGTCTTCAGTATATTTCCTTTCTTTTTTATTTTAAACATACAATAAATACTTGTCAAAGTTACGTATGACACACGTGTAGAGAGCAAAAATACGCCAATTCGCTAGCTTTGAGCGACTACTAACTCTTAACTTCAAAATATCTCACATTGGCGAAAAAGCTTCCCTAAACCAAATAATAATACAAGGTGATTGAGCTGCCCCTGTCTATGAGTTTTATTCAAACCACAATGCCTTCAAATACTACTCGCAAGATTTTCATACTTTGTCACTCGCTACACCTTAACTATTAATTATACAGCAAACCGAAGAGGACATTTGTGTAGGAAGTTTGATGTAGTTAAATTTTGTGCTAGGATATGTTTTTTCTAGAGGTCGTAGTTTTTGAATTATTCAAGAAAAATTTTCAAAAGTTACCTTCAAATGTGTTTTTGTTGAGTAACGTGAAAACTGTGACCTCCAGTGAATCAAACTCCAGTACAAAATTTAACTAAATTAAATTTACAATGTAACGAACCTGTTCATTTTTTCTGTAGGACTAGAAGTTTGTGCTTAGCGACCTAGAGAGTACGAAAATCTTCTGCGTTATTTTTCAAGGAGTTGCGTGTTGCATAAAACCCTGCATATTTCCGAGACTCCACACGGCGAGCCAGTCCGGATTTTGCTACCTCCTGCTACCAGCAAGTAATCATTTTTCCTGGCTGCCTATCAAGCGCGAGAAACCGTCGTGATTTAACCCAAAAGGACTCACCTACATTGTGGCTGCATTCAATGTCTTCTACGTACCTCTATGTACCTCTACGTACCACAGAATGGCAATGAGCACGTACTATTAAACAAACATTACACGACGTAGGTCCAGCCATATAACGCATGACTTGAGTTCATTGCTAACCTCGTGATGACCGTATTGATGACGAACGTGTCCCGCATAACGTTTGCACACACGATAACGTCTTCGATGGCAGTAGCCTCAGCTCGAGGGATCATCACCCACCGCTGTTAAATGTGTTCTGCGGCGATCAATTAGTGGAAGCCAAACGTTCTCACATCGGCTTTGCCTCATATGACGCACACAGACACAGACAAGCAAGCGCGCGCGCTCACACACACACACACACACACACACACACACTCATGGGAGAGGGGGCTGATGGGCTCCACCACAGACCGCCGCTGTCGCTCCATCAGCACGGGACAAACAGCGAACCTCAAACACGGCGGCGAGCAGCCTAGAATGATCGGTCGGCGCGAGGAGTATGGGGGATCTGTGGTGGTCCTTCCGATCTTGGACGTGGTCCGCTCTGACGTAGAGGGACCACTGTAAACACGCTTCGGCATCGGCTGCCTCGATAGCACAACTGTGCTTCTGCCCCTTCCTCTCTAAAGAAGAGAACCGTCTGTCTCTTCTACGGGTGTGATCAGCGTCAACAGTGTGTTATATGTATTGTTTTCTCAGAGTGACACTAGAGAATAATGGAGTAGGGAGGTTCAAACCGATATCGGTGAAAGTATTTATTTAGAGTGGAAGAGGCTTACATAGGATATACCAGCGTGGAGAGCAGCATTAGACCAGTCTTGCAGCCAAGGAACTCAACAACAACAACATCATCCCTGTCATGCAATGAATAGTACTTAGATATGTGGTGTCTGTTTTTTCAGACGTATCCGAAAAAACAAACACCATGATGATCTTGCAGCGACTATGAGGCCAGGCAATAGTTGCCAGAAGGCATTGAAAATTTCTGCCCGGGTTTGAATCCCGATGCGGCACAAATTTTCATTTTACCCTGTTGTTATAAATCAGTGTCCACTGGCAGCTAATGTCTTTAATTCAGTTGTGGCTTGATAAATAGTTCTGATTATCCAGGACTCCAAACTCTCATGCCCCTAATAGCTCTACAGCGCTTTCTCTTTAACGTTACAGTCCCCCTACATCGTCGTCTTTTGACTTTACACTTTACTCATAGTTCCCTTACATTTAATACTAGCAGTTCTCTCACTTGCAGATTGTTCAGAGAATCTTCTTATCTCCGTCACTCTACTCAATTTTCAGCGTCCTTCTGTAACATTGGAACTCAGACGCTTCAGTTGCCTCATTTTACCCTTTCCCTAATCTCTTGGTTCATTTCCGTACAGTACTGTGCTCCAAACGTACAGTACTGTGCTCCAAACGCACATTCTCAGACCATGTTTCTCAAATTAGCTAACAGTATTCTTTTGGCAAGGAATGCTCTCTTAGATCTTGCAACGACCATGAGCTAAGGCATCAGTTGCCGGAAGGCATTGATTTTCATTGGGGCAAATTGAAAGTTTGTGCCCGGGTTCGAAACCCGATCGGGCACAAATTTTCACTTTACCCTGTTGTTATAAATCAGTGTCCACTGGCAGCTAAAGTCTTTAATTCAGTTGTACCTTGATAAATGGTACTGATTATCCAGGACTCCAAACCCTCATGCCTCTAACAGCTCGCTAGCGCTTTCTCTCTAGCGTTCCAGTTCCCTACATTGTCGTCTTTTGACTCTACACTTTATTCATAGGTCCCTTACATTTAATACTAGTAGTTCTCTCACTTGTAGATTGTGCGGAGAGCCTTCTTATCTCCATCAGTCAGCTTAATTTTCGGCACCCTTGGGTAACATTGCAACTCCGACGCCTCAGTTACCTCATTTTAACCTTTCCCTAAGCTCGTGGTTCACTTCTGTGCAATACTGTGCTCCAAATGAACATTCTCATACCCTGTTTCTCAAATTAAGCTAATAATAGATTCTAGTAGTCTTTTTTGCAACGAATACTGTCTTGTCCTGGGCTACTCTGTTTCTCCTGTCCTACTTGATTCCTTGACAGTGGCGGACGTGTTATTGATGTTGGAATTTAGAAGTGTGTACAAGCTATCATATGCGAAATATTTATAAGTACATTTAGTATGAGATACGTTGACTCACCAGGGTAGCCGAGAGCGCAGTCTGCTTTAGGCAGGGGCGCGACACGGACCTGCTGTCCCGGCCGCGGGCGCACGTGGACGAGGAAGTGTTTACACCGCCGGTACTCGCGCGTGTTGTTGTCTGACTCGATCGCCATGGCACACAATTTTCGAAAGACTACGCTCCAATTTACGTTCGACGACGAATTTGCCAGACCCAAAGCTTTAGAAATAGAGCGTTTTTTGAGGGAAGAAGTTCGTTTACCTGCTGCAGACATAATTGAAATACACCTGTCCATTGTAAGCAGTACAATGTACATAAAGATGACCGATGAAGCTGCGTGTGAAAGAACTCTCTCCGCTGCTCAAAGAGGATTTAAATTTCGACACTCTGATGGCCATATCAGCGATGTAACAGTAGCCCCTTCAGGATTGGGTGTGAGGGTCATTCGGATCTTTGAATTGCCGTTTGAGGTGCCAGAATCGATGGTTACTGAATCGCTGCGACCATATGGCACGGTACTTAGTCATACGCCTGAACGATGGGCAAGTTTTAGTACCTATCCTGTGCTAAACGGCGTGCGACAGGTGCGGATCGTCCTTACTAAACATATCCCGTCTTATTTATACATTGGCGGATGTCGAGCTATTGTGATCTACGATGGCCAGCCACGCACCTGTTCTGGCTGTGGTGGAGAAGGACATATCCGTTCGGAGTGCATCCAACGCCGCGTCGTGCAACTGCCCCATGGAGAAGCGTCACAGCGAGAAGTTCCCACGCAACTGCCGATGACGTACGTGTCGGTGGCCCGCCGGGAGGTGTTGCCAAGTTCGGAGCGTGACAAGGACGTTTTTATGCAAGAGCAGACCGAGTTACGGGAGCATGGAGGTGACTCGGAGAATGTCCCTACACCCACGTCACGTCAGTTGAGGGAGGAACCTTCCGAAAACTCACATGTACCACGCGACGTGGAAGTAGAGGTCGAGATCGTGGCGCCGGCAACGGACCAACGAACGATCGACGAACACGGTGAGGCAGCAGAGGGCAGGGCACGCAAACAGCGATCGCCGAAGCGTCGCAAAAAGCGTCGCCATAGTTCGGGTGACACGTCCCCCCCTATCCTAGGGGACACGGAAGGTATCCTAGCCGAAGAACTGTCTGCCACAGAACACGTGCCTTTAGAAGACGCTGACAGGATTCCGTCAGATGGTGACCGGATGTCCTGCCTTTTATATGGTCCCTCTTTATTGACACCGACTGACCCAGCGCTGCCGACGATGGAGTCAGGGACCCCAATGTCCCGGCAGCTACGTCAAAATACATCAGAGGACGTTTCTCGGATGGATGTCCACTGCGACTGGGCGGAACCAGTCGAAGACATACAGGAATTGCCACCCCCAAATGATGACCACTCACCTAAAGGATGCACACCACGGAACGATAACAAAGGAGGGCAACCCGTTTGCGGGCACCCCTCTGAGCACGAATAGTGGACTAAAGCCCTTGGAGTTCTCAATGAAATGACACGAGCATGACAACGACAACGAACCAAGCATATAAGGTGGGCACAGTAAATATTAACACCGCACGTTCGCTTGCAAAGATGCAACTTCTCCGGGACATGATTTACGCCACAGACGTTGATATTCTGCTGATGCAGGAAACCTTCAATGCTGCTTTTCCCGACGTGCATGGATACAACACTTATCTAGCGCCGACTCCAGATGGAGGACGTGGCACAGCGATACTAGTCCGGGAAGGGATTCCGATGTGTGACATCGATTACCTTCCTTCGGCTCGGGGTTTGGCTATGACCGTGAACGGCATTCGTATCGTCAACATCTATGCACCCTCCGGATCTGACAATCGACAGGCGCGTGCACGATTCTACTCGGAGGAGATTGCCCCCCTATTTCATGGGAGGTATGACCACATCTTGGTAGGGGGGGATTTTAACTGTGTGTTCACACCGAAGGATCAAACTCCTAATTTCAGCTCCTACCACGCATTGAACACGATCTGCCGGGACATGGCCCTTATGGACACGTGGGAAAAGATCCATGGGCAGCGAGAGGGCTACACGTATTTTACTAGCCACTCGGCGAGCAGGCTGGATCGGATTTATGTTTCTGACGGATTAAGAGATCACGTGATGGCTGCTGAACGTTGGCCCACAGCTTTTACGGATCACCTTGCATATTTATGCACGTTAACCCTCCCACGGCAGCGGGTCTGGTGGAGTCGTAGTTCCTGGAAACTTAATTTCTCCGTATTGGTGGATCTCGAATGTCACCAGCGGATCGAAGAAACATGGCGGACTTGCACTCGCCGTCTGCCGCTGCACCGCACGGTTCTTTCGTGGTGGCTGCAGTGTGCAAAACCGGCGATACGAAGAGCTCTCATAACATATGGCAAGGAAAAAGCGAAATGGCTCCGAGATACACTTGATTATTACTACATGGTGCTCCGCGACCTGTCCTCCAGGGCCCCATCGCCCGAGCGTCAAGCGGAAGTCCATCGCATTCAGGCCTGCATTTTATCGATCACGAGACGTCGACTGGAGGGACTTTCAATCCGTGCTCGGTGCTTGGACATCGTCGATGGAGAACGTATTGGCATGCATCATGTGTCCAAGGGACATGCGCGTAATCGCCGATCCCTAATCACAGTCCTCCATGATGACGATGGTCGGCCCTTGACGTCACAACAGGCCATTGCTGCTGAGTTTCTGGAGCATTACCGCCTCCTTTTCACCGAGTCGCCGACGGACAATCGGACAGGAGAAGAAATTTTGCGACAGATGCAAACGGAAGTGGATGGTCCGGATGCAGAGGCGCTATTGGAACCCCTAACGGAAGATGACATCCGGGGCGCACTCGCGAAGGGTGCGGTGCATAAATCCCCTGGGCCAGATGGGTTGACACTCTAATTTTACCGCGCATTTGCGGATTTAATGATGTCCCAGTTGGTATTGATGTATAATGAGTTATTGAGCCCTGACACGGACGTTCCGTCGCAGTTCATGGCGGGACTGTTTATACCAATACCGAAATCGACAGCGAGTGTCAACGCCCATCAATTTCGACCGCTCACGATGCTCACTACTGACTATAAGATCTTTGCGCGAATGTTGGCGGCGAGGCTCAAGACTGTAATTTCCAAGACAATACCACCAGACCAGGCTTGTCTAGGGGTTCGGAGCAACATACATCCTATCCTCGGCGAATACCGTGACGTAATTTCCCTGACGGAAGCTTGTCGCATGCGAGCGGCGTTCGTATCGGTGGATTTTGATCGTGCCTTTGACAGGATCAACCATGCTTTCCTTGACTCGACCATGCGTCGAATGGCGATACCACAGGATTTTATTACCGTCATCATGCGCCGCCTTCGCGGCGCTTCTTCGACGGTGAGAGTCAATGGCAGGGAGGTCGGAACGATTCCTGTTTGCAGCTCAGTTAGGCAAGGATGTCCCTTGTCGATGATACTGTTTACAATAGCGCTCGAACCATTGCTGCAGACTCTTAGACGGACTCTAACAGGCGTCCGATTACGTGCGAGCTCCTTCACGTGTCGTGCATATGCCGACGACTTGATGATACTCGTCCGATCGGACAACGTAGTAAGTCAGGTGGTTACCCTTCTTACTACGTACGGAGTAGCTGCGGGAAGCAGGGTCAACATGGATAAAACCAAGATCATGCACAACGGTCGAGGGCTGGACGCTCTGCACAGTCCGTTTACGACGGTGGACATCTTGCGATGCTTAGGTGTCTTGTTCACCCGATCGCTACGGCAATCAGCGGCGGCGAGCTATCGACGTCTCCTCCAGAACGTCCGACTGCACATACGCAACAATTCACTTCGAACGCACGACCTGCTTCCAAAGGGTGGACTACACTAATGTTCACCTGACCTCGCGACTGCCGCACTTGGCACAGGTACTGCCAATGCCACATGGTATTGCTGACAGATTAATGGCGGCCTTTGGATACTATGTCAGCCAAGGAATGTTGTTTAAGATCAAATACGAGACTTTAACTCTCCCACATCATTCTGGAGGACTTAACCTCACGGATGTGCGGAGCAAGGCTCTAGCTCTATACCTGCGAGCGACGCTACGCACTTGGAACCAACTGCAACACGCCATCACGTCGGCCATCCTGGATGTGCTTCTTCCCACGTTCTTTGAACCACCGGTGGCGGTAGGCGCAATCTCGCCCTCGTTTTCTCACGTCGCGCGATTTTTTGTTGATTTTAGTTATGTTCAGTTACCGATACCTTCTACCAGAATCCCCCCCTACCCGTGAGATATATCGATACCTGCGGCGTCATCATGGCAGCAATGTTGTCGAACTTAAATACCCAACACGAAACTGGCGACAGATTTGGCGAGCTGTCCATACACCTCTGCTCACCACAGCAGCGCGATCGTCATGGTATACATTAATCAATCGAAAGACAGTCAACCGCCAACGATTGTACGACATTCGCATGGTGGATTCCCCACTCTGCCTTATATGTGGCATGCAGGACACCGACGAACATTCTCTGCAGTGAGGTGAGGCAAACGATGTTTGGCGGCTGACGCAACGCATCATGGCCCTCCTCCGACGCACCGACGAATCAACGATCACGACGGACGCTTTATTTTTCCCTGACCCTGTCTTTTTCCCCTCACAAAAAACATCGGCCATCCGATGGACTGGAGGACACGCATCGCACTACGTGCTCTCGCGGACGTTGATATCGGTCGTGGACTATTGGCATTATCTACTAGAACAACACGAAATCATCAGACGCCACTCTAAATATAAAACTCATTTTGCGAACTTTCTAGGCAGCATGTTTCATAACCCCCCGAAGCGGTGGGGAGTATCAGGCTTACGTTATTTCGAGGGAAAGGATGTTACTCCCAGTGAAGTGACGAGGATGTCACTTTGGCTCTATATTTCTTTCCCTTCTTTTTTATATATGATTTTTCTTTGGGACATTGAAATTAAACGAATAAATAAAATATTATTGTTACTTAAAAAATAATAAAAATAAAAAAATAAAAAAACAAAAAAACAAAAAAAATGAAAAAATTACAATGTCAATGTTTCCTTCCTGCTGCCCCTCCTTTATCCTGTCAGGAGACGGGGACACCGTGGCCAGGCCTCCAAGTACGACCCCTGCCCAATCTGCCCCCTGACCTACTTAAAAAAAAAAAAAAGAAAAAAAATGGCGTCAACTCTAAAGACCTTCACCAGGCGAAATGTCTACCCGACGGGAGGCCCTAGCCACACATTTCATTTCTTTGGTCGACACGACTGAGCCGTGGTAAAATCTGCTGTTTTGAAGTGCGCGACGCAGCGTGTAGTTTAAAGCAGTTGCCCTCCGTTTCTGGCGGTGGCGCCGCTGTGGCAATCGCAGCTTTGGTGTCTCCCTCTGGTGGGAAAGGGGAAAAAAAAAAGAGCGCTAACGCGCTGCTTCCTGGACTCCAGTAGACGCGTCGGCCCCGGATCGAATCCACCCGGCGGATTAACGACGAGGGCCGGTGTGCCGGTCAGCCTGGATATGGTTTTTAGGTGGTTTTTCACATCCTGCTAGGTGAATAACGGGCTGCTCTCCATGTTCCGCCTCAGTTACACGGCTCGCAAACATCCGATCACTTTCGCACTATTCCATGGATTACCCTCGACACAGACAGTTGGGGTACGCTAATTCCATCCCGAGGGGTACGGGGTGGCGGCAGGAAGGGCATCTGCCACCCCTTTACACATTAACATGCCAAATCCTATTAACGATGGCTGTAACTGTGGGACAAGGCTCAAGCGATAGGTAGATAGATTTAGTATAAGGTACGTTCCTAGCCTACATAAAACCAGTACAAGTTATAAGTTTAGATAATATTGTTTTTGTTCCTGTTTATTACTTTAATGTTAATAATTGTAAGACGAGTCTGTAAGTACGGAAATGGCCGACGGTGATGGTTCGATAACCGCTTGGAATCAAGTCCCCTGTACCTCAAAGTTACTGTAGTTTAGCAACGAGCCCTTGTTAGTACCACAGAATATCACACGTATTGTGAAAAGGAGTAGACAAGCTCAATACCGGGGATTACAACGCAAAACATCAAAGGTGAGTCTCACAGAAACTGCGTAGACCGGGCAGGCGCGGCAGATGATTCTCAGGGCATAAACGCTATCGCATGCTTTCTAGTCACGAGTTGATTAATTTCCGTCCAATCTGCGCGGTCAAAGCAGCGAGTTTCCAGACAGTGCCCGCTCTTTTTGTCCCTTCTCAGTCGTACCACGGAAGCTTGTTAACGCGGTTTGTTGTTCGCGTGGAGTGCAGCAACCTTCTGACGACATTCCTCGACCAATAATTAGATGTTGATTCAACAGCCGTCTAGAGCACAAGGTCAGATACGTCTACAGAAAAGCGGACAAGTCCAGTGATAGGCGTGGGGCAGTGTTACAGCCACCACAATTCTCAGTTAACAGTAATTTACATTGTGCTGGACATTAGCGTAGTCATTGGAATTTAATCGTTACGAAATTATCCTGGGATTACAGTGATCGTCTTTTCTATGCAGCTTATTGTGCCAGCTACGTAAGATTAAATTGATAATATCTGTGGGAGGTGATTGTAAATTGTATTTTTGTGTTTGTCTTGAATTACGGAAGTTAAAGAAACGCGAGGATAAAGGTCGAAGGCAGAACTGATAAATCACTTTTTGTAAACAGCATGAAAATGTCGTCGTTCCACACCGGCATACTAATCGCTAACAGTCACAACAAATGTCCTCTCGGTCTAAGGTTCAACATTTAATCAAGGACAGTGACACATTTGTGTGAGTATAAACAACTCTGTGCCAAGGCCAATCATTGTTATCTCCAGCGAAGTATTTGAAATTTTCTTTCATAATTAGTTTTCAAACCAGCTACGTCCAGTAGCATTATACTGCTGTTACTTTATCAGCGGAATTATGAATGCAAGTGATGGTTATTATTAATTATCCTTCATGTACAGTGTGCAAAATGAAACGTTATCTGCAGCGAGGAATGTAATCTGCAAACAGAACTTACAGAAGAACACATAATTAATTTAAAAAATGATATAAAAATGAAAATAACTGATGGTGTCTAGTATGAACATGCAAAACACTTTCACTAGAAACAAAGTAAACACACAGTTGCACGAGGCGGAATATTTCTTATTTACGTGATAAGCCTGATGTAAGCAGCTTGCACCTTATCTAGGAGCCATGAACTAGGAGTAGCGTCTGTGACAAGTAATGTAAGTGTCCTCGGTGCAGGGTTCGCACCTAGCCACTGCTGAAATTTCAGTTAAAAATCATCAGCAATGGCGGTCAGGACTTCTAGCATATGAAGTCACCCTCGTTCTTCCAGCGGCCTTGTCGGTGGGGGTGGAGGAATGGAAAGAGGTCAAGAGCGTTCTCGTGCCCTTGGGTTGGAAAGCTCCCCTTAAAAGGAGGAAGAATCTGCATTGATCAACGGCGTGAGGATGCAGTAGGCAATGGAAACCAAAGTACTAGAGATACATAAGATGTATCCATAGGACATGTAGCCTTTGGCAGAAAAAGTACCTTGATGGTCTCTCCATTGCCAAAAGATTCCGTATTAGACCACGACTCAGAGCTTTGGTAGGTGACTACAGAAGGGGAGGTGACCATGACACAATGATTGAGTAACCAACGGAAGGGTAGCATTCCATGAGTCATGACATGGAATGTCAGAAGTTTGAACGTAGTAGAGAAGCTAGGAATCCTGAAAAGTGATATGACACGTGTGAATCTAGACGTAGGTAATGTCCGTGAAGAGAAATGGAAATAAGTAGAATTTCTAGTCAGACGAATGTATCATGATATAAACAACAGCAAAAAAATTACATAGCTGCAGTACTATTTGTTATTAGTATAAAGGTAGGGCAGATAGTGAGTTATTGTGAAATGTTAAGTGATAGGGATATCCTCATCAGAATCGACAACAAACCAACGCCGACGACAGTAGCTCAGGTATATATGCCGGCGTCACAAACAGAAGATGAAGAGTTATAGAAAGCATATGGAGATACTGAACGAGTAATTCTCTACGTAAAAGGAGGATGAGGAGGAGTTTAACGGATGATCATGATCGACAGCGGGGTCATTAGAGACGGAGCACAAGCTCAGATTAGGGAAAGATGGAGAAGGAGAGCGGCCGTACCTTTTCGAGGGAACCATCCCGGCATTTGCCTCAAGCGTTTTAAGGAAATCACGGAAAAGTTAAATCAGGAAGGCCAGACACGGGCTTAAACCGTCTCCTCCCGAATGTGAGTCCTATGTGCTAGCCACTGTGCCAGCCCGCTGCGTACTAGGTAAAGGAAGATGGTGATCAAATAATCGAGGTGACTGCAATGCGGTTGTAGGGGAAGGGATAGAAGAAAGGGTAACGGGATATATGTGTTTGGTAATAGCAAAAGACTATTACCGGAGAATAGTCTTTTCAAGAACCACAAGAGATACAGGTACAAACGGATGAGACCCGGAGACAAGGGAAGATTACAGCTGGATTACATCAGGGTCAGACAGAGGTTCCGAAACCTTAAATTGGATTGTTTTGCGTATCCAGAAGCAAATATAGACTCATATCACAATTTAGCAATGATGAAGAGTACTCTGAGATTCCAGAGAACCATACGGAAGAAGCAGTGTAGGAGAAATTAGGTTACTGAAATACTGAGAAAGGATAACTCGTGGATATTGCGATAAGTATTACTACGATAGGCAGTTCAGTTGAAGGTGAATGTACATCTCTAAGAAGTGCAATCACATTTGTGGGAAAAACAAACACAGTTATTAGGAATGCAACAGAGAAGAGAACTTGGGTAACTAAAGAAATACAATTTATCGACGATAGAGGGAAGTGAAAAATCTTCACGGAAAGACAGAATATAGTAATATAGATCACTTAGGAACAAAATGAATAATAACTGCAGAGAAGTCAAAGCCAAATGAGTGCAAGAAAAATGTGAAGAAATTGAAAAATAAACGCTCATCGTAAGGACTGATACAGCATACAGAAATGTCAAAACAACCTTCTGTGAAATTAAAAGTAAGGCTTCCAACATTAACAGTGCAATGGGAATTACATTGCTAAACACCGAGAACAGAGCGGATAGGGGAAAGAGTACACCGAAGACTTCTGTCACGGGAAGGAATGGTCATATGACGTAACAGTAGAAGAAGCTGGCGTCGATATGGAAGAAATAGAGAATCTAATATTACAGTCAGAGTAACAGTACTTTGGAACACTTAACATCACATAAGGAAAATGGGGTATACAACATTGCATCGGAATTTCTAAAATTATTGGTTGAAGTTGTCATGAAACGAGTACTCAAGGTCATGTGTAGAACCTATAAGACTTCCTGAAAACATCATCTACAGAATTCTGAAGAGACCAAGTGCTGGTAATTGTGAGGACTGTGGTACAATCAGTATAACAGTTCATGCATGCACGTTGCATCCATTAATGACATAGAGAAGAATGGAAAAGGATAATGAGGATGTGTTAGATGACAAACAGTTTGGTTTTAGGAAAGCTAAAGGCACCAGTGAGCCACTTCCGAATTTGTGGTTGGTAATTATAGCCAAAATGAAATATCTAGATAGGCTCATAGGATAGTCAATCATGCAGAAAAAGCGTTCGGAAATGTCAAACTGTGCAAGATGTTCGCGTTTCTGAGTAAAAGAGGAGTAAGCTACAGGAAAGGAAGGGTGATGTACAACATGTGCAAGAACGACGAGGGAACAATACCTCCGAAATTCCAAGAACGAAGAGCTCGGATTAAAAAAGTTGCAAGACGGGGATGCAGCCTTTCTCCCCTGCTCTACAATCTGCACATTGAAGAAAGAACTATAGAAATTAAAGGAAGGTTCAAGTCTGCGATTAAAATTGATGGTGAAAGGATATCAATGATAAGATTAGCTGATGACATCGTTGTCCTCAGTGAAAGTGAAAGAAATTTACAGAAACTGTTGAATGGAATGAACAGTCTAATTACAGAATATGTATTGAGAGTATATCATGAAAACAAACAAGTAATGAGAAGTTGCAGAAATAAAAATAACGAGGAACTTAACATCAAACCTGGAGATCACGAATTAGACATAGTTGAGGTACTCTTCTATCTTGGAAGCAAAATAACTATGACGTACGAATCATGGAAGACATAAAAATCAGAGTTTCTCAGGCAAATAGAGCATTCCTGGTCTTGATAAGTCTACTAGCATCAAAGAAAAATTAATCTGAAGAAGACGTTTCTTAGAATGTACGTTGTTAGCACGTATTTTATGGTTGTGAATCTGGACAGCCAGGAAACAGGAACAGAAGAGAATCGAAGCATTTGAGGTATGGTTCTATAGAAAATATTGAAAATCAGGAGGACTGATAATGTTAGTAATGAGGAAATTCTCCGCAGCATTGACGAAGAAAGAAAGATATGGAAAACACCGTCAAGAAGAAGGGACGAGATGAAAGGAAACGTGTTAATACTTTAGGGAGTAAGCTGGATGGTACTAAATAGATCTGTAGAGGGTAAAAACTGTAGAGGAAGACAGATAGTGGAATATATCCAATAAATAATTCAGGAGGTAGGTTTCAAGTGACTCTGTGAGATCAAGAAGTTGGCACGTAAGTGACATCAAATTAGTCACAAGACTGATGACTTACAAACAAACAGCGATTGAAGAGCTATAGCTGCAAATAGTAACAGTTTTGCTTCGAAATATGTACTGATAGTTAATTATTTTTCACCTAATGCCTGCACGGTAAACCTCCTCTCTCTTTATTTTCCTCCAATTACATTTCTAAATACTTGTGCTTCAGTGCATGTGCACAGTAGTATAAATGATTTCCGTGAACCTGAAAAATTACATGATACCTTCTCGCACATTAAATTCCTGTAGCGGGTTCTACCAGAAACTAGGTATTTCTGAATATGTTAACTAACTACAGCTTAAATGTGAGCATCTTGATTCTGCATTACCCTAGACACTATGAAATCGACATCAACGTTGTTTTCCTTGGATGATAATTTTAGAAATGCAAAATAAATACCACTCTTAACACTGGGCAAGTGTTCTTCAAAATACAAATGAGTATTTGTCTGAGGCATAAAGAGGCATGTTCTTTGAGTTCACACACCAGAACTGGCTAAGTCAAGTCGCTTCTGCAATACTGCAAAACTACAAATTCGAATATACAGACACTTCATTCAAAAACCAACATGCATAGGTCGATAGCACCGCCAGGCTTGGTGTTTTCTCATAACTAAACTTCTGATGAAGTACGGCTGGAAACTCTGGCTTTGAGTGTCAGATCTGAATCTGCCTTAACATCTCTAGTCTGGAAACTCCTATGGACTGCATAGCAGATAGTATTTCCCGTTGAATTTGTAACACCCCCTATCTCCTGACTATCGAATGATAGTGGTCACAAAACTATATTCTGTTGGTCAATAGTTCAGAGAGTTTTGGCACTATATTCCCAGAAAACATAAAAACAGTTCGGACCCAACACTGAATAGTTATTGGACGTTACTAAATTGTCTTTCAGCAAGGCCATAAATTTACATGTCGATTCCCAAGACGGTGGCGATGCTTACCTCTGTATGGTTCAGTGAACTTCAGGAAGCTTTATAGTTGAGAATAGTTCCTATGCGGTCTAAACGAGTCGATGTAGCTTTTATTACTTGCTGGAATTCCCCAAAACGGCAGAAGAAGCACGACACACGACAATAGCGTACTGTGTGGCTGTGGCCATGCTGTAGGTCGCCGAACCGCTTCTACGACCCCCGCTAGTTGCGCCGACAACCGCAAAGCTCTCTCTCTCCGTCGCTCTCTCTCTCTCTCTCTCTCTCTCTCTCTCTCTCACACACACACACACACACAAACGTGCGTTGCGCGGGCGTGCAACGCCATGCTGGCATGTCTCACCACCTCTCACCTGCTGTGACTCATAAGGGGCGAGCAATTGCGTCACTTTCCACTACTCCTGCCCCCATCAAGGAACATTGCCATTGTTCGGTTTTGTGTACCTATATACTTAATAATTATGTATCATTGCGTAGCTCAGAAAGTCGTATAAAGTCAGTATTTACAATCTGTGTTTAACATAAACGATAACACATTTTTAATTGTAAATTTACCATTTTAAGAACTCACAAGATAATGCTATTTGAATCTGCCTGACAAAGTCTCCACCAATGACAGACTTCTTGTCCGTTCTTAGATACATTCGCCCCTCCTTGTTTCGGTTTATTACGCAAAAGCCTGGAAGGCAACTATGTTCAGGCCCTGAACACGCTATGCACCACATCAGTTTAGGGAAAAATATTTGAGAAATACAAGTGTCCTGAAGAAACACTGACAAACCTTAGGGACAAGTTCCTTATACAGAAATATGTAAAAGTAGTATAGTAAATACAATCTCTAAACGCACACCTCAAGAGGTTGGTTGGTTGATTTAGGATGAGTGGATCAAACAGTGAGGTCATAGGTCCCGTCGGATTAGGGAAGGAAGTTGGCCATTCCCTTTCAAAGGAACCATTGTTTCAGTTCCCAGAAGTGATTCAAGAAAATCACGGAAAACCTCAATCAGGATGGCCAGACGCGAATTAAACCGCCGTCTTCCTGAATACGAGACCCAGTGTGCTAACCACTGCGCCACCTCGCCTGGTATCTCAAGAGGAATGAGCACTTGTTCATCCTCAAAACTACAAAACAGATCTCTTCTACTGTATGGTCTTTATTTTCTATATTTTGGGAGGAATAACTATGGACAAAAACAAGAAAAAACTGTGTATTAAACATGGCTCTATAATGCATGCTTTAAGAAACATGAGCACCTGTTCATCTTCGCTGGTGTGTAGCGTATCTCTTCTACTGAACAAATTCTCATAGCTCTTAGGGTATGCATTTTTGGAGCCCAGGTTTTCTAGAGGCTTGTTCCTTGTTTTGGTCCATAGTGTAAAAAGCAAAGAGTTTCCAGTAGATGAGATGCATTTCACAGTATCGAAGATGGACAAGTGTCCATATGTCTTAAGGTATGCGCTTTAGACCCCTTGTTCACTAGAGGTATCTTTTTTTGTTTGCTGTAAAAAACTTGGTCCTAAAGTTTGTCGGTGTTTTTGTTTTTCATAACCGATACATAAAAGATATTAAGAATTTATTCAGTGGCATGGCCCGAATGGACATAAGAATAAAGTAAGCACTGGTTACTCAGCATAAACAGGAAACAATGGCAAAACTATTGGAAACATTAAACTGGTAGCAATGGCAAAACTATTGGAAACATTAAAGTTTAAACGTATTCCTTACTTACGTTGACAAATTCAGTGCTATACATTACCAGGGCGCGCTGAAAAGTAATTTTCCGATCTTTTTCTGTAAACTCTTAAAGCTTTCTCAATAAAAAGAACTTTATTAACATAATACATGAAACATCCTGGGAGATTAAAACTGTGTGCCCGACAGAGACTCGAACTCGGGACCTTTGCCTTTCGCGGGCAAGTGCTATATCAACTGAGCTACCGAAGCACGACTCACACCCGGTACTCACAGCTTTACTTCAGCCAGTACCTCTTCTCCTGCCTTCCAAACTTTACGGAAGCTCTCCTGCGAACCTTGCAGAACTAGCACTCCTGAAAGAAAGGATATTGCGGAGACATGGCTTAGCCACAGCCTGGGGGATGTTTCCAGAATGAGATTTTCACTCTGCAGCGGAGTGTGCGCTGATATGAAACTTCCTGGCAGATTAAAACTGTGTGCCCGACCGAGACTCGAACTCGGAACCGTTGCCTTTCGCGGCAAGTGCTCTACCAGAAGTAAAGCTGTGAGTACGAGGCGTGAGTCGTGCTTCGGTAGCTCAGTTGGTAGAGCACTTGCCCGCGAAAGGCAAAGGTCCCGAGTTCGAGTCTCGGTTGGGCACACAGTTTTAATCTGCCAGGAAGTTTCATATTAGCGCACACTCCGCTGCAGAGTGAAAATCTCATTCTGGAAACATAATACATCTTTAGTCTTCATGCTCACGTATGTATTTCTCAGCGTAGTCAGTCCGGCGACGAACACATTTTCGCTGCAGTATGTTTGTTGACGGAACTACAACATCGCCTTTGCTTGCATCGCTTCATCACCGTGGAAGTGTACTCCTCGAACCCATTTTTAAGGTTTTGAAACGATGAAAATCGGATGGGACGAAGTCGGGACTGTAAGGAGAATGACTGATGACAGTGAACCCAAGGTGTTGGATTGTTGCAGATATCGTAGCGAAGGTCTGGTATCGTCATGCTGAAGGGTGGGGTGCTCCATGTTTGGAAGAATTCTCCGAATTCGAAATTCGGTTACAACAAGCTATTTCTCACACACTGCCATGTTTTTAGATAGAATTAGCAGCCCACTAAGGGCAGAGAGCTGTAAACGTGTAGAAGTGAAGATAAAAGATGCACAATGTTCATAACTTTGATTATATTTAAAAAAATTCTGCAGGTCTTACATAAGAAATTCGGAGGCATTATTTTTTAGCACACCCTCATAGCTTTGCATTAGCACTACCGGTTTGTCATGATTCTCAGAAATTATAAGTTCACCCTCACTATGAGTTAAAATCCAGGCAAGGACTGATGGTGTCCGAACGGTCTGTACACACGGCAGCTGGAGCTCCGTGACATGTGGCTACCGGCTATTCTCGACCATTAGGATCCCCAGTCAATCGACTGAGGGTCTTGCTGTGAAGTTATAACAACTAAAGTAATTTCTTTTTCTCTCTTTTTTTTCCTTGCTATGGAAACACACTCGAAGTGACGGCATATGAGTAATTACAAATGTAAATAGTTTTGTTATCTTAACGCCATAAACAGCCACAACAGTTTATAATAGCCATTGTATAGTTATGCTGCTATTGGTGGGTACCTAAACAATCAAACCCTAGTGCATCTTACTACCGAGTGGCGAAATCGTGGAAATCCATGCATAGAGACGGCAGTGTGAATATGAAACTATTGCACAACTCCACTGTCCGCAGTTTTCAAGACAGAATATATTACAGGGTGGGTACATCTGTAACTGAATCATGTACCACAACTGGAAATCTTCTATACCGGATTTTTTGTATCCAACTTGACAATAGCAGTTCGTGACTGTCACGATGCCATACTACACAAAATCCGAATAAATGCAGTTATGTTTCACTCATACATCTTATCAGTGAACATGAAGAAAAGCTGAAGCATCATTCACTGCATTCTTCCGTATTTACAAGAGCTTCAAATCTAACTCTTGAATACGTCTCATTCAAACACACTACTGCGTAAATTAAGGAAAGGTAAGGGTGGATCGAATTTTACGTCACTTATTCTTGACGAAGTATCCGATACCTGTAGTTTCTCGCAGATCTTCTCAGTACTTCACTATTTCATAGCTGTCAGTCAATCCGTGACAGGTTTCTCAAATTGATGAACATGCTCAGGGCTACAATGGAGCTGCAGTTGGGTGGTCATTTGAATGAATTGTAGTCGAAAGTGATAAACACGTTTTCTACTGCAATCTTCTACCACTGTTTCTCTTGTGGACTCAATTCAGTGCTACTGCAAACAGTTTCAAAAATCAAGGAATTTATATTTTTTTTTCTTCCTTGAATAGCCTCACAATTTTTGCTTGCAAGTCAACATAAAGTACCTTGATTGTAGATGAATAAGTAGCGAAACGACTGCCTAAAATGCCTCCCACGCAGTGGAGTTTTGCATTCCGTTTCATGAAAACCTATTATCGCTTTGAACTGTTTTCACTTTACGAGAATGTAGTGGAGCCACACAGCTTGGACTAAGAAGCTTGTATTGCTGCATGTGGATTTGAAATCACGATGCTAACAGTAATTTTCAGTTTCGTTCTACATACGTTTGCAGACATATTCTCTCTCGCTGACGGCTTATTTGACATATTTCAAACCTGAGCATATGGAGTTGACCAATGTGTAACACAATTAATGAATTCGAAGAAATGGTGAAAATCAGTTGTGATGAATTTGAAATATTATTATGGCCAGCATTTGGATGAACCAGAAACTAAGCGTCCTGGGAATAATACCGCTGTCAATCTGGAAATCAGTGCCGTTTATTGCATTGTAAAATGTTAATTACATCCGGAGATATTGTAACCTAAAGTTGACGCTTGAAACCTCCGACGTTCAGTTGCGTGTTGTGACAAACACGGGCTACGGTCGGCGAGCAGCATCTGCAGGGACATGTTTACGATGACGACCGTGTTTACGAGTGTGGCTGTAGTGCACTGTTGTGGTTTGGTCTAGCTGTCGCAGTGTCCGCATGTAGCGCTTGCTGCTATTGTTAATCTGCATTCGTCTCCGCACGCAGACCAACTGTAGTACACCGTGTTACCAGATGTCTGTGATAGTGTAGTGTTGTAGGAACTGTGACCATGGTGTATTCGAACTCTGAAAAGGCGGAGATGATACTCATCTATGGCGAGTGTCGATGAAATGCAGCTGAAGCCAGCAGGGTGTATGCAGAACGGTACCCTGGACAGAGAGCATCCAACGTGCCGCACATTGCAAAACATCTACCGCCAACTGTATGCAACACGTATGGTCGTAGCACGCAAACGGGTCTGTAACACGCCTGTCACAGGAGAAGCGGGTGCAGTTGGTGTGTTAGCTGCTGTTGCCATGAACCCACACATGAGTACACGGGACATTGAGAGAGCCGGTGGAGTGAGTCAAAGTAGTGTCATGCGCATACTGCATCGTCACCGTTTTCACCCGTTTCATGTGTCGCTACGTCAGCAATTACATGGTGATGACTTTAATCATCGAGTGCAATTCTGTCAATGGGCATTAACAGAGAATGCGTTGCAGTTCTACCTGTTTCCCGATTAAGCGGGTTTCACAAACCACGGGGCAGTGAATCTACGGAACATGCATTTCTGGTCCGTGGACAATCCTCGCTGGCTCAGACAGGTAGAGCGACAGCGACCGCGGACTGTAAATGTATGGTGCGGAATCACTGGCGACCACCTCATTGGTCCTCACTCCATTGCGGGGGCCCAAACAGCTGCAACATACATCGCGTTTCTACAGAATGATCTGCCAACGTTGCTCGAAAATGTGCCACTGGAACGCGTCGACGTATGTGGTATCAGCATGATGGTGCACCTGCACATTCCGAAATTAACACTACGCTGACCCTTGACAGGATGTTCGACGGGCGTTTCATAGGACGTGGAGGACGCATAAATTGGCCAGCCCGTTCTCCTGATCTTACACCTCTAGACTTCTTTCTGTGGGGTACATTAAAGGAGAATGTGTACCGTGATATGCCAACAACCCTAGAGGATATGAAACAACGTATTGTGGCAGCCTGCGGCGACATTACACCAGATGTACTGCGGCGTGTACGACATTCATTACGCCAGAGATTGCAGTTGTTTGCAGCAAAAGATGGCCACCACATTGAACATCTATTGGACTGACATGTCGGGACACACTCTATTCCACTCCGTAATTGAAAACGGAAACCATGTGTGTACGTGTACCTCACCCCTCATGGTAATGTACATGTGCGTCAGTGAAAAAGACAAATAAAAAGGTGTTAGCATGTGGACGTAATGTGCTGTTCCAGTCTCTTCTGCACCTAAGGTCCATCACCGTTCCCTCTGGATCCCTACGTAATTCGGTGACTCCGATACACACGATCGAACAGCGGAGGAGTGGTACTCAAGCGTCAAATTTAGGTTACAATATCTCCGGATGTAATTAACATTTTACAATGCAACAAACGGCACTGATTACGTATTTGTTTATATGTTCAGATGTGCTAACAAAACTAACGGGGTTCCATTTAAAAATACGTAGGTTTGTGTTAAAAAACATACTTCCGTGAATTTTTTTATGGTTTGTATTAACCAATTACACTAGCCCCTCTCCTCACGTTCGGTCTGTGGAATCGATTCGTCAGTATTTGATGTGGTTTACGAAATATACCCAGCGGTAATGGTAGGTGACTCATCCTACATATATATATATATATATATATATATATATATATATATATATATATATATATATGTAGGATGAGTCACCTACCATTATATATATATAGAATCTCCGGAGAAATGCATCGGAAAGGTGTTGGTGACTTGTTGAGGTTTATTGTGAAATGGACTTCAGATTGGATGATGCTCCAAACTGGATGATGTGAAGGTGTAAAACTCTTTCAACTTACAATGTCTATTCTTGCATCCAGTACTTCAGCTAAAACGAACTTTACAACAGTAACAAAGTAAGAAACTATGTATGTAGTTCACTCTCTCAAGAATAGCTTACAAACTGAGCTGTACTGTGAATTGAATATTATCACCTACTGTATACGAGTTTTGCGGCGTGTAATTACGAATTTGCCAAAAATATAGTTTATGTTTAATCCTGACATTTTGTTCTGTTTTAACTGCTTACTTTAACGAAAAGTCCATTACAAGTGACTACCCCGTTTGATTTGCAAACGCATAAATCAATCTCTGTAAGTTGTAACTGGTCTAAACTTGACTTCGTAATCCCTGCGGTAGTGACGTGTAGGGAGATGTAGCATATTTATAGATTCGTCAAAACCATTCTTTGAAACTCTGGAATAGGGTTTCCATGGGAAAGCTCGCCTCTGTCTTCAAGCGTATGGCATTTATGGTTTTTCAACCTCTCTGTGAGTCAAAGAAACTTTTCCACTGGTGCTATCCTCCTTCATATACGTTCAAGATCGTCTTTTAGCTCCCTTTCCCACGGGTCCCACGTATGTAAGGAGTATGATGGGAATGTTTCATGAACAATATCCACTGCGATCATTTTTGTCATGTAGGGAACCACATTCCCAATTATTGCACTTCAGCTGTTTTCGCAAGTATTCGCTTCATTAGGACCTTAAAGATTGGCCAATTTCGGCCCTACAAGCCATTTTCACGTGCAGCTTGTGTCAATGTATTGTACAATTTTCCTGGCATAAAATGGCGGATATCCTCTTGAGATAAAAGGAAAATTTTTTATATTAGTTCAAATACTTTCTGATAGGGCCTTGGCGTTTGGAAGTCATAAATTAGCACTATAACGGTAGTTTTTTTGTTACTGTTCATCAGGAAAGAAATTCTCCTATGTCCAGCCTACTGGACAGTGGGACTCAAACTGATTCATAACATATAGCTATGAAACCAGTAAGTCAAGCGTGTACTTTTTACAATCAATTTAACATTTAGAACCATTGCTTATAGAGTATTACAGAACTATGAAAGAGGAAAAACAGTTCCAGTTATCTCCATTTCTGAAATTGTGTTAGTATATCGCAAACACTTTTCATTTGTGGAAGTGAAAAAAACATTTTCTTTCATTAGTGCTACACTGATATAATTCGGATTCGGAACATATGAACTTGGTTTCAGGGTTGGTACTTCATTCATTGTCTTTAACTGAGCAGAGAGCCAACGCCTACTCTGACATTTTCTCTGTTTGGAACTTGAACTACATTTGCGCGCTTCCAAAGACCCGCTTCATGAATGCAACCGAATTGCTGGATCCAACAAAATAAACAATAAATCCATGATTGATTTCTTGCTAGCACCGGCCGCCTGGCAGGCCGCTGTGGCCGAGCGATTCTAGGCGCTTCAGTCCGGTACCGCGCGACTGCTACGGTCGCACGTTCGAATCCTGCCTCGGGCATGGATATCTTTGATGTCCTTAGGTTACTTAGGTTTAAGTAGTTCTAAGTTCTAGGGGTCTGATGACCTCAGATGTTAAGTCCCATAGTGCTCAGAGCCATTTTGAACCGACCGCCTTCTGATCGTTTCCGTACTCAATAAATGAGTTAACCATCGCCATGTCAATGAAATTAAAGAAGACACTAACGGGCCATTTCTTCGCATGTGAGGATATTGGATAGTAAGAAATCATTCTGTCACATGGATCCCATCTCCTAATGATTTGTGCATTCACAGATATATTTTAGCTGAGGTACTCCAGCGAATTCTTCTGCTTTTCTTCCGCACCTTTTTACTATACTAGTAAGAGAAGCCCCGAGAATGTAGATGCCTCTCTAACAGAAAGATTATCAATCAACACAGACATGTTCCCATATCCTCTAACGAACTCATCAAAGGAACCTCTAATACTCCTCATCAATTCCTTGTCTCCAGTGAGTACAGATTTGATAGTAGATGGAATTCGGATAGCGAAAATAGTTCCTACGGCACATATTTCTCTTTGCAGCCAGTGTTGTAGTGGAGGAATGGATGTGAAATATCGATCAAAATAAGCAACATGCTCGCAGGAACCGCAATCTTCCACCAAATTCTACACCACAGACCTTCCCAAACCGCGATCTGGCCTCGGTTGCCCACCTAGCCATGTGGGCAACAGAGGCCAGATCGCGGGTTGGGAACTTCATCAGCAGTTGAGAGCACAAAATTGTTCAGACCGAGTGGATTTGTCTAACTTAAAAAGGTCTATCGAATGGTATCTACAAACTGGCAATAACAAACGTTTTCTCATAAGACTGTCAATGACTGGTTGCATGGTTTATTTTTTCCATTCATCTAATGTGAAACACTCAAATTATTTACGAAGTGCAAGTAGTTCCTCATTTGAAGACAGGATTCCTTGTCATTACAATTAGAACAGGGACCCTCAACGTGGTGCGGAAATACATTCTCAGGCTTGGTGTTTTCATACAAACTGTCATTATGTGTGTACTCACAAGCTTCTTACTTTTAATAGCTACTGCATTTAGAAGAACCTACATATAGCTTCGAAACACACTTCGTTTTTATAGACTTCCATAAGATCTATGATAGAGCAGAACATTTTAGGATATGAAAAGCAATGAGTAATCTGAACATTCATAAACTCTACATACAAGACGTTAAAAAGATGCATTCAGGTAATACTTGTTGTATTAAATTTGGGAAGTTATTATCACAGAAATTTAAGGTAGCGAAGGACTTAGACGTAGTTGTTATTTAGTTCCTACCTGTAGGAGGAAATGCAAAAACATGGGAATTACAACAGGTGATGGCACCCAGCATTCCATAAATTTCGCCGACCAGTTCATTTCCGCCGAGAAAGACCAGGATTTACAGGGTGATTTTTTCCACCGTGTACAAACTCGAGGGATTGAGCGATGAAAGGGTACGGTATAAAAAGGTGTAATGAACTTATGTCCGGAAATGCATTGTTTCCATGCTAGAGACCATTTACTCAATCACACTTTGTTACTGAGACTGCGGTCTACCACGCGTTGAACCACGCAGCCACTGTTAAAGTATGTGTGGTTTCCTCTTAGAGGATAGTACTGTTCCTCATACGTCATGCCCTAGCACCCTCTACTGCCATAGTAATTGTTAATGTTGCGTCAGATTCACTTCTCTTGCTGGCTAATCTTGTAATGGATGTGATACAGCGTTGGTTCCGTATTCGAATCAGGAGCTTGTCGACATGGTGTTCACTTACGGAAAGGCGAATGGCAACGTGTGGGAGGGCAGCAAGATTGTATCAGGAGACCTATCGCTGGCGACAAAAACCACAGCATTCAGTGTTTTCAGCAGTGCTTTGTCTCAGAGGGTCGTTTTAGGAAACAGGATATCATGAAGGACGTACCAGCAATGTTCGGACACCAGACTTGGAGGAAAATGTGATTAACACTGTGGAATGCCACCGCCTTGTCAGTACCAGACAGTTGGCCCACCAGTACAGGGTAAGCCAGACGAACGTGTGGAACATTCTCCACGACAGTTGTTCCTACCCTTATCACTTATAGCGCGTGCGGTGCTTACTAGCGACAGACTTTCCACGTCGGGAGCACTTTTCTCACTGGTTTCTTCACCAGGCTACCAGTGTTCCTGGATCTGTATCATCCATCCTGTTCACTGATGAGACCTTCTTTACGCGGAGTCGTATCTTCAACTTTCATAACAATCATAAGGGGGATAATATGGAAAACCCCTACGGTATGATGACAGTTAATCATCAGCATCGGTGCAACCGGAATGTGTGGCTCGGGGTGATTGGCGACCGTATTTTGGGACCAGTATTCCTTCCAAGTCGCGTAACAGGTGTTTGTTGCGGATGACTTTGCCTCCTCTGCTGGAAGAAGTGCCATTGTTGATTTGAGGCGTTACGTGGCTACTACATGATGATGTTCCAGCCCACTTTACCGTTCAGGTCTGGACGCATCACAATTGGTCGCTGGATCGGACGAGGGGGTCCAGTTGTATGTCTTCCTGGTTCACCGGACCTCAATCCTAGCAATTTATGGTTAAGGGGCCATCTCAAAAGTATCGTGTATGCAGAGCCCATTCCAGATGTCGAGACACTGGTTCAAAATGGATCAAATGGCTCTAAGCACTATGGGACTTAATATCTCAGGTCATCAGTCCTCTAGACTTAGAACTACTGAAACCTAACTAACCTAAGGACATCAAACATATCCGTGCCCGAGGCAGGATTCGAACCTGCGACCGTAACAGCAGCGTGGTCGCAGACTGAAGCGCATAGAACCGCTCGGCTACAGTGGCTGGCGGAGACACTGGATCAGCGTATATATGCTGCCTTTCACACTGTTCGGATGCAACGTGGCCAGTGCGAACATGTGATATAGAAAACGCTACGGCGCGTACGCGCATGCGTTGAGGCATATGGATAACATTTTCAACACATACGGCAACTGTGGCTGCAAGGTATAGCGCACATTAGACGGCAATCTCTGACATAATGGATGATTCAATAAATGGTCTCTAGCGTGGAGACCATGCATTTCCTGACATAAGTTCATTAGACCATTTTTGTTCCGTATACTCTCATCGATCAATCGCTATAAATTGTACACGGTGGGAAAAACCGTATGTATATTATTTGTCAAGTAAGGTTAAAGAAGAACGTCAACAGTGCGATTTGAAAATAAACTTAACAAGATTCAATACTTGCTAAGAGTGATCTGTCTATAGTCAAGCGCAAACGATCGTATTAGTATTTAGGGACTATCATTACGGACAAAATTGGAAGCGATGATGAAATAAACCAAAGAACAGGAAAGGGACGATTAAGCAGTTTTACTCAATTATTTGGAATAAAAACATCTCAGATATTTGAAGAGTAGGATATGCTACACAAATCTACAGTTAGGAGCATTGCTCTGTGCTCTGTATGGTGCTGGACTGTGGGAAGTCTCAAAAATGGCCCTGAGCACTATGTGACTCAACTGCTGTGGTCATAAGTCCCCTAGAACTTAGAACTACTTAAACCTAACTAACCTAAAGACATCACACATATCCATGCCCGAGGCAGGATTCGAACCTACGACCGTAGCGGTCGTGCGGTTCCAGACTGTAGCGCCTTTAACCGCTCGGCCACTCTGGCCGGCTGGGAAGTCTCAATGGTCAATGAGCAGACATTAATGTCAATGGAAAAGGAGTAGTGGAGACGAATTTTTGAATTAAAAATGAGAGACAAAACAAGAAATGAAGTGTTACGAAAGCAAATAAGTGTTATTAAGCGTATTGTAGACAAAACTGAAAAGAAATGGATAACATTGTGTGAACACTTTAGAAGAATGATAGAGGCGAGGTGGCTTTCTGAAATATAGCATTGGAGGCCTGCTATATCGGAACGATGGAGTAGCGTGCAGTGCAGGAAAGAACTATGCAAAAAGGGGACTGACAAGATAAAAGAAGATGGAAACTTGGAGGCGAGATACGCTAGATGGTATAGAAAACTCACAGAGAGATGCAGAGGAGATGTACAAGTGTATTTGTCACTTTGAAGTGTAGTGCACCATTCAGTGAAAGTTTCTTGGCCTAATATTATAATCTGTAACTTGCTTTTAGGAATTTTCTGGCAGTTTTAATGATGCCTTCCTTGTAGGTGGTTTAGGACTGTACTTTCTTCCAGCTTCTCTGTAAACTCTTCTATGCGGCTCATATGTGCTGCTGTAGTCTTCAGTCCTAAGACTGGTTCGATGCAGCTCTCCATGCTGCTCTATCGTGCACAAGCCTCTTCACCTGCGAATCACTACTGCAACCTACATCCTTCTGAATGTGCATACTGTATTCATCTCCTGGTGTCCCTCAACAAGTTTTACGCCCCCCTCTCCCCCCCCCCCCCCACCCCACCCAGTATTAAACTGACGATGCGTTGATTTCTTAGAACGTGTTCTATTAACATATTCCATCTTCTAGTCAGATTGTGCCACATATAATTTCTTTTCTCCCCACTTCTATCCAGTATCTCGTAATTTGTTACGTGGCCTGCGCCTCTAATCTTTAGTATTCTTCTGTAGCACCCCATTATTTTCTTGTCTAAACTGTTCATCGTCCATGTTTCATTTCAGTACATAGATACACTACGTACAAAAAATTTCAGGAAACACTTCCCCAAATTTCTCTTCTTCAGAAAAGTATTTCTTGCCATTGACAGTCTACGTTTGATATCCTCACTACTTCGGCCATCATTGATTATTTTGCTGCCCAAATACCAGAACTCATCTACTGTTTCGAGTGTCTCAATTCTTTATCTAATTCCCTCAGCATCACCCGACTTAATTCGACTATATCCCATTATCCCTGTTTACTTTTGTCGATGTTCATCTTACATGTTCTTTCAAGACACCGCCCATTCCGTTCAACTGCTCTTACAAGTCTGACAGAATTACAATGTCATCAAACAACCTCAAAGTTTTCATTTATTCTCCCTGGATTTTAATTCCTACTCCATATTTTTCTTTGGTTTCCTTCACTTCTTGCTCAATGTATCGACTGAATAAGATCAGAGGTAGGCTATAACCCTGCCTCAATCGCTTCTCAACCACTGCTTCCCTTTCATACCTCTCGGCTCTTTTAACTCCTGTCTGGGTGATCTATGGTAAAATATTATTATAAAGTTGGCTAACTCATGGTTAAAAACGATGATGATGGTGATGACAATCAAATTCACTTTCCGCTTGGTACTGTCTTCGCGTATGGTTGTTTACTTGGTTGCAGTGTGCGCCGTGTTCTTGAAGTCTGCTCCGCTCCTCGTTTACGAACGAGGGGGGAGAGAACCCTGGGGCCGGCAGGTCACAACCTTAAACGCGCGCCACTACGCGTCCGTCGCGTCGGTCGACAACCATTAGGGCGTCCGCCTCGGGACAAGTGCAGACGAGGACACACGGCCGTAGAAGACAGCCGCAGCTCTGGGGCAGCGCACATGGCACCCCGGCCGGTGCTACCGCGCGACCCACATCGTGCCAAGTCTCGCTCCAAGCCGCTCATCACGTTTACCGGTGCTCCAGCGCTGGCCACGTACAGGGCGGCCTGTTTCAACTTTCACGGTTACGGCTCCCACTGCTGCTGCAATGTCTCGTCTCTCGGCCAAAGACTGCGTCCCTTTTTCTACTCGCGCAAAGTAACGGCGTTATTCATGATTCAGGCGCCCGTCAGGTACGGACCGACGCAGCCCAATTCATAGCCGGGAATTCGCAAGAGGATGGCCACCGTAGAAAACTCCAACACGAGCAAAATAGTTCTGAACATCTAAAACGCTGTACTGAATTTTTTTTCAACGATATACCTCACCGTAAGAGAAATGGATAGGAATCGTGGTGAATGTGAAACGCTTCGTTTAATCATCAGTCTAATTTATGCACAGCAAACAGCTTGGGATTTGTAATTTTGAGAATGGGTTCACAAAATGAGACCACTCCTGTAGTTTTGCCTAAAAATGTTTCCGGTACCATCACTTGTAACAACCATTCTTTTGCATATACCACTAATTATTTTAGTGTCAGAACATTTTTGCGTAACAATTCCTTGATTTTAAAAATCTTTCTGTAAGTGCTATTGATTTCTTAGTGGGCGGCACTACACCAAACTCAAATTCAAAGCAAGACATAACTACTGCCGCCACGCTTTTCGATTCTAATAGGTATTTACGTATTTTGCACTGTCAGCTTCAGGTCACGGGCAAGCGCTTCTACAACATAACAGCACACTAAAGTAGGTGTGTCAAGACATCAATGTATTGGTTCTTTTTCTATGCCACGAAGAGTCTTCCCAAAAACGTGGCACCAACTTTGCGACATAATACTTTCTGGAAGGCCGTAATTGCACAACTAGGTGGGCTGCGCCTGTCAGTATGGACTTACCATTTGGCATCTACATTTCCACACTTCAACATCTGACCTGATACCCAGTGCAAAATAACAAAATAAACATTAATCGCTTGCTCTTGGCGCATGTACTTCGACATGATTATCAACCTAAAATCGTATTACTCCTACTAGCAATAATTATTTGTTTGCAAATGAAGTAAATACTGATGTAACATTGTGTAATATACCATTCTCATTTATCACTATAGGTATATGCAGTTATACCTGTTACATCATTTATACATACATAACACACACACACACACACACACACACACACACACACACATATATATATATATATATATATATATATATATATATATATATATATATTGTTTGTGTGTATTTTTTATGGTTCTGTGATTCAAACACATTTCCCCATTAAATATAATACGTAAAGCACATGCAAGAGCAACAAAATAATATGTATATATACCTTTGGGCGTAAACCAAAAGTTCGCAACAAAAGACAAATTAAAGTAATGTAAGACACACATCGCAGATCTGAAGTTAAGAGTATGTCCACAGTATTATAGCTACATACGACATAGTAGATTCGACTGCATAAACACGCACGAAGTAACAGTAATATTTTGGGAATTCGAAAATGTGATGTACTTCTTGTCTTTAGAGATCAAAATGAAAATATTCCTAAAACAAAAAAAAAATTTTAAGAAATCCGTTCTTGCTTCCTTTTGTAAGGGTTTTCTCCTAGCAAAGTTATTGCCTTAACTGGAAACACCTCATAACCGACGATTTCCTAATATAAGGGGCGTTCAAGAAGAAACGAACCGGAGGCATAATTACAGAAACCAGTAGCTGTATCTAAGAAGTATTGACCCTGGCTGTTGAGACACTTGTCCCACTGTGACATAAGGCCGTGAATGACTGTGCCGGAAAGAGTGGCCGAGCTGTTCTAGGCGTTACAGTCTGGAGCCGCGCGACCGCTACGGTCGCAGGTTGGAATCCTGCCTCGGGCATGGATGTGTGTGATGTCCTTAGGTTAGTTAGGTTTAAGTAGTTCTAAGTCCTAGGGGACTGATGACCTCAGCAGTTAAGTCCCATAGTGCTAAGAGCCATTTTTGAATGGCTGTCTCATTAAATTCCCGGGACTGCGATGTTATACAGTTCCGCAATTGCAGATGGTCGTCGTCGTCAGAGGTGAATCGTTTGCCCCTCAGAGCCTTTTTAAGGTGACCAAAATTGGCGTAATCACAGGGAGAGAGGTCCGGACTGTGTGGAGGGTGGCCGAGCACCTCCCATTTGATTTTCTGCACGAATGCCGCGACTGTGTTGGCCATATGAGGCTTTGCATTGTCGTGGAGCAGAATGACCCCACGGGTGAGATTGCCTGGTCGTTTTGATTTGATCGCTTAGCCAAGGCTGGTCAAGATTTGCTAGTAACGCTGGGCATTCACTTTTGTCCGTGCTGCAGGAAGTGAATCAGAAGGGGTCCATCTTGGTCAAAGAATAACGACAGCATAATCCTTCCTGCGCTCGTGTGGATGGCCTTGGATTTTTTTGATGGTGTTGACCCTGGATGCTTCCAATGGAGACTTTGTCGTTTTGATTCTGGTTCGAAGTGATGACTCTATTACTCATCTCCAGCCACCATTCGTGCCAGGAACGCATTCCCTTCCCGAGCATAGCGCTGCAGATGAGCGAGACAGTGTGCCATTCGACATGCTTCCTGGCGTGGTTGATGACTAAGGGGCACGCATTCGGCACACACTCTGCACATGTGCAGTCGTTCCTTCATGATGGTGTGAATACTGCCGACGCTCAATCCGACCACGGCGGCTATGGCATTCACTGTCACTCGGCAGTCCTGGGTAATGAGCGAATCCACGAGCTGGACGATGTCATCGGTAACGCCATGTGGCGCTGCAGACCGTGCATCATGGCCTAACGACACCCATCCTTCCCTGATGCGCTTGTGCCACGCTTTGACACTTTCAAGGGACATGTGGTGTTCGCCGTACACTTGTGACATTCGTCGATGAATGTCCGTTCCTCCCACTCCTTCCGCTGTCAGAAAACTAACAAGCCCTCTTTGCTCTTTTTTTGATACCTCCATGTCACTGTTTACAATGCGACTGGTAGCGTTGGTCTATTTTCTTGCTGCTGCTAGCTCTATATAGTCACGTGACGTGCACGTGTGCCCTCTAGCGACGGGCTGTGAACTTCCACACCTCGTTACACACGCCACGATATTAACCTCCTGTCATCGGTATGCACATTCCAGACTCCGGCTCCTTTCTTTTTGAACGCCTCTTATATTTCACCCATTGTTCGATCCATCAGAGGACGATTTTCGTCAAGCAACCTTCTACAGACGTGGTTAGCTAAATGAAAAAATAAATAAATTAATTAAATGAAAAGAATGAAAACAATAATTTTGTATCAAACGAGGGATGCAAAGCGATAGGCCGCAACGCTAGCCACGACGCCACCAGTTGGGGTGTGATATGTCCGTGCTAATAGGTATAAAAAGCACTTCGAAAAATGTGCAGTTGTTTTCTCAGAAACGGTCGAATATTTACCCATAAGCCAAGACCCATGATCGCTTAGTTTGGCTCCTCTTACAATGAGAAAAGTTTTTGGGGAATCGGGTTATCGCACTTGTCGGTGTTCTCCTCGTCAGTACATACTTCTCTATCTTCCGCAAATCCACGACTACAAACATCGTGGATCATAACATCTCTTGTCACCCACATAGCCACTGAATCACGAAATTTCCTCTCAGCAATGCAAATATTAAATCAGAACTGAACACTCTCTGAGCAGCAGCAGTCACTAATAGCTATAACTCAGAGCTAGTCAGGAAACAATATAAAAAGAAATTAAATAACGACAAAAGCATTTCAGACGAAATCACACTGACAAGCACTAAAGCAAAATGGAAAGACAAAGTTCTAGTACTTCCATACTGGAACCATGTATCATACAGAACATATTATTCACTAAAAAATCAAATCACAAAATAGGGTTCTATACGTACAACACATTAGGAGCCAACATAACTCATAAAGTAAACAAAACACAACGATATGAACATTCTAGCGTTTACAAAATCCAATTCAGTGAACTTACTGGAACCTACATTCGACAGAAAGCAGATCGTTTAAAACGAGTATAGAGAACACATAAAAACAAGCGAAAACATACTTTCGTACTTTCAGCTTTGCTCACATACTTCAGAGAGAATAAACACACCGCTGAAAATATCGGGAGAAACCTCACTATTTTCCGTTATTTTTCCAAAAGCCAATTGATGGACATTTTAGAAGAAATACAAGTCTACATTTACGCGACTAAGCACACAGAACAAATACTAAATCAATAAACAGAAACACGCTTGCATAAAATTCATAGAAAACCAGTATATGAAAGGAACTCCGTCCTGAATTAATCATCAAATACGCGACTACAAACCATTCATACAAACATGTTCGTTTGCGTCGCCATCATCCTTCTGTAGCACCATAATTAGCATACGAATAACACAAATTATTGATAGAAACTTATAATAGCTCCATAATCAGTAGATGTATTGTACTCCACATTACACTGTTCACACATCAAATATGAGACTACATACTATACTCTGTAAACCGTAATACATCACAATATCATAAGTCACTTCCTTGGAAATACTAACAAAATATTATGTTTCCTCTAAAATAGCGCTGAAAATTTATTTTACATCTGTGACTTGATGGAATAGTGCATCTCACACTGAATGTACTGAGTGATATTAACACAACTGGGAAGTAAATTGAATATGTCAGAGGTTATATAAATGACCTGGTAATAAAATTCTTTGAGCCAACTTCTGTCAAAATTGCGATAACAGCTACCATAAAAAAGCTAGTGTGACACACAATGTAATCCAGTAACAACACTTTCTCCATTGTAAATAAAATATCATTGTCATATGGATTATACCTACCCAGATAATCAAGTTATAATAATTAAGAAAAATTTGTAGTATGCACATACATTACTATATCACTGTAATGTGTAACTACACCTGTGACATCTTTTAACATAGATATGAGATACATTTAAGAGTGATGACGTAAATGGAACCATCCACACCTACCATATTCTAAATAAAAGTACATAAGAAATTACCACATGAAAATTTCAAACACTGATATCTTTACTACACAAATTCTACACATTTTCTCATAACATTTTTTTATCCTCTGTAATAAATGGCCTGTGGACAAAGCCTGAAACCAGTTAGTCAATAAATAAACAGTAACTTTTATGTTAAGATTTTCATTTTCAGTATTTGAGACCTGCAAGACGTGATGCACTGAAAACATTTATATGATCCATATGATTATTCTAACATTCTCCATGACAACGTGCTGCCCATTCTTCGAGACGTTTCAATAAGCTGTTTTTCAAGAGACAAAAGGCACATTCACATGACTGCACGCAAACGTTTCTCGTTTGACGAGCAGTCGGACTCTCTATGGCATCTCGGTTGACTTACTAGAACAACGAGCCTTAACCTATAAGCAATTTTTGGAGCCAACTGGAAAAAAGGATGAGATGTAGTCATCAATATCCACATAATCTGGAATGAGTGCCTTCAGGATTATATGGCAAACCTGATGAAGTTTGTGAATTGTCCTCCTTCCCGAATTTGGGCCATTATGAAGACTGGTGGGTGCTGGAGATTAGTTTTTGGTCCAATACGCTTACTGCTGCTCGTATAAGTTGGTTACTTTTACCGTTCACAAGGGTGCAATACAGTGACTGGACTGCGACATCTATTCAATGGTCTATATCTTTGTTTTTATTGCAGTGGGACAGATACGGATTATACTAATGATACAGTTGATCATGGTATGGCCAAGATGAATAGTAAGGACAGTGTTATTGCAATGAAGTTTTGTTCGATGATTATATTGGTGATTGTACATTTCGAGTGGAATGTGCAGAGGCTTCATGATGAGCTCCAGATAAATAGGTGAGTGGAATGGAATCACGAACAGGGAAGTGGAATTGGAGTATGGTAGAGAACTGATAACGAAAGGAATGTGGAGAGCTCGGGGGTGCGGGGAGGAGGGGGCATTAAATAAGGAAACTTGTTTGGTGAACATCGACAGATTGCAAATTTTGGGATGGGGATTTGATGCACTAGCACTGGAAGATGTAGTGCATGGTAGGATGGAGGCGTGATATGACTGGGATATCTAGAATGTGAAATGGAACTGATTCAAGGAGCATGTGGTGGCGGCATATTGTTTAAATACAGAACAGCAGAAATTGCGATTTATTGGTGCATATGTGGTCATTTACAGAGAGTATTATGAAGGAAAGATGTGACAATGGGGAGGGGGGGAGGACAGAGGCGAAACAGGATGTAGGAGGGTGTTACGAGTGACCTGCCTGTGGTGTTGGTACTGACAATAGACTATATCTCGAACATGGAACAGTCAAGTGAGACGATTTCATATATTATTCTGGAATAGAAATTGCTGTGTCGGACATTGCGTAAGAAGGTGGTTGCTCTTGCATTTGGGACTTGTGTGTGGGAACTAGCGTTGCTTATTTATGTTGGTGATCTTGCGTATGTAATGTGTCTCTGGCACCAGGAGATCAACATAGTTGTTTGTTGCCATTACACTGACAAATAAGAGCAATTAGGACGATGAGTAATCGGTAGTTAACAGATATACCGATACTACACAGAAAGAGAATGTGATAGACGACTTTTTGCTTATCTGGTTGCCTTTTCAAATCTGGGCTTTTGAGGGGCATTTAAGATCTCTTCCACGCCGGATGAACTCAGGGTTAACCTCTTGATAGCAGAAGAAGGGGATGTTAGGCGGCAGGGGATTTAGAACTATCTAAGGGAGCTTAGATGTTTATTTAAGGCAATTTGTGTAGTGAACAAAGTAGGGGTCAGAAAGTGAAATATTTATTGTTACATAATCTTTGTGTAGTGTGAATTGGATTATATTGAAGTGAGGGCAATAATGTGTGCACCTTGTAAGTTGTATGCTTCGCCGGTGATGGGCGAGGCATGACAGAATCTCTGACCAGAGAATAGTTTATTGTTAGTTGTTGCTTGTCGCGAGTCTGCGCTAGTCTGCGCGAGTCGACAGTAGAAGTCAGTCTGCGCTAGTCTGCGCGAGTCGACAGTAGTAGTCAGTCGGATATAGTAGTAGCGAGTGGACGGTTGTAGTCGGAGGGTGTCGGCATGCGTCGGCTGTGTGCTCTGCTCGCGACTCTGGTCAGGACTCTGGACGATGAGTATTGTAGTAGAAGGTAAAGAAGCAGCATTGATCATAATTAATAATGTATGTTAATTGTAATTTAATTTGTTCAGAAAAAATGCCCCAATAATAATTTTTCTATAAAGTAACTCTTTTAAAGAAAAACATTCATTTCCATCTAAAGAATATTTCCTATGCATTCCCTCCAAGAATAAAATATATATATATATATATATATATATATATATATATATATATATTATTCTTGGAGGGAATGCATAGGATATATATATATATATATATATATATATATATATATATATATATATATATATATACGCCTGCATTACACGAAGCTGTGTCTATAAATAAGAGCAGATATAGTTGGAGTTTTTATTGAGGTAAGAAATTTGCTTTTGTTATTCAGAATACAGGGCCGAAGGTCAGCGCTGCTGTCCTTATAAAATTTACCAGATATTATTATTTCTGTTAGGAGGTTACATTTCGTTCATGGTTCATTATTTAATTAATATTATTGTGTAGTTCATTTTTCATTTTTCATTTAATAATTTCTGAGGGGAGGTTACGCTTAGCTCCATTTTGCATTATTATTAAACATTATTTTTGTTGGGAGGTTACACTTGGCTCCATTTTCAATTATCATTTAATTAATTTTCTGCGGGGAGGTTACAACCTTATCTCTGAAATCTTATGCTTATGCATTGTTATACACGTTCTGCGATGATTCAAAAGCTGTCTTCATAAGTGTTTCAGTTTTTACACACGTTAGGGTGTAAGTGCGTGTCTTTCAATGTGTTTTTCTTTTACATTTCGTGAAGAGGTCTTAGGCGCTCGCTTCCGCGAAGTACCAAGGTTGTGTGGTTTCTCGCCTGGCTACGCCATCAGGTTCGATAATTTGCAGACAGCCGAGAGAGGTCTCTGGTGAGATGGCTCGCCATTAGCAGGGCGCATTAGCGGCGACCGTTTCCTTCAAGACGGGCCTCCCCTGGGCGCTCGCGCACAATGAATATTGTTTAGGGGAGACTTTTGTTCCAATTAAAGAGATGCTGGCGCTGGATGAGAGCGTGGCTTGGGGCGGGGGGGAGTGGGGAGGAGGGGGGGGGGGGGGTGATGGACTCCTTCCGAAGAAGAGAAGGCTGCCTGGTGACTACCTGTCTGCAAGCGGCGTCTCTCCGAAGATTACACTTAGTTTCGCTTTATCCCGACGGGGAAGCCGACTTCGAATAAACGGGCGGCTGTGGATGGGAGGTCAGAAGGACCCGCGGACACCGTCGATAGATTGCGTTTATACGCACAAGTGGCACCGTTAATGGCGGACACCGAGACGTCTAGACTCCATCTATCTCTCTCTCTCTCTGTTTCGCGTTTCCATTTTCTCTGCCTTCCTCCCCCCTCCCCCTCCCACCCCTTTTCCTTTTATCTTTCATGGCATCCACCACAATTCGCGATAAATTGGGAGTATCAGAAGTAAATTATAAAGCCGACGGCAGCGTTTAATTAAAAATCTGCTCCGTGCCACTGCGCTGCGATTGGGCACTGAGCAACGGCAGCGGCTGTGAGATAAAGTGCGGCCGATCCATTTGCTTTCTTTTGTCATTCACTCCAAATGAAAGAACGCGTGCCGACAATGAGAGAAGATTTAATGTTTTCTAATTAAACCTTTGAGAAAAGTGTGACTGAAAAGATGCACTGCATGCAACACAAAGATAGGCCGTTGTAATTTAGCGGCGATTGAGTCCTCGAGTATTCTCCTCTGCACGCAGCTACGAGACAAAGAAATCTTTGGACAGGTTTCTTGTGTCTTGCATGTAAGGAGAGCCATAAGCGTACGAAAGTATTGTCGATGAGTTGCTGTACAATAGGTTCGGAGTATTGTACGGTAGATACGCTCCAGATACAAAAGTCGAAGAATAAAGAATTAGAATAATAACACCTACAGTATACGAGTCTCTGCAAATAACCTTACCAAACAATGCAGGCAATTTGTGTCTTGTGTAAAGTTATAAGGATACCGACATAGATCCCGATAGATATATCGATTCGTGCCCATCCAGCGTCGTGTACTTGCTGTTAAATTCGTAACTCTTTATCTCACCATTTGTCTCGCCCTTCGACTTTTAGGACTCGACTATGCGAAATAACATAAATCTAAACTCTGGAGACAAATGCGTCCGATGTTACATTCTATTTCATGAAACTTCTATTGTATGCTTTCATTGTGCCTCCTGTTATACATGACATTCCGACCTACAAAAAATTCCTAATAGCGAAGGGCGCTGTAAAATAATTTCCGCTCAATATCAATCCCTTACACGGATTTCAACTCGATGATCGAGAAAGCTGCTTATCACTACTGGAAATGTGGAGGTAACATATCTAGAGATGCTCTCTACCATCTATGAAAACTACGTTTCGGTACTTTTGGTACAGCACAGAAATAACGTAGTAATTGGTATGATTACCGCTAGTGTTCCTAGCATGTATGTGTGTAAGAGAGAAACTGGGACCCGAAGACTAATCTTTGAGTTCTGTTTGTTTGTTTTGCACATAATATTAGTGCCGCACATCGTTAACGTTGGTTAATTGAGTATTTTACGTCCTAAGAAAATACACACTGCATTTTATAAATAATAAAAATTTAAGAACCGCTTAACTTCTGCGCTTCTACTAACTAAAGCAGTTACTTTGTATGCAAGTATAGTTTACCCTCATAAATAAAACAAAACGAATGTAATTATTGTTACTGTCCGCCCCCGGTAGCTGAGTGGTCAGCGCGATGGAATGTCAATCCTACGGACCCGGGTTCGATTCCCGACTGGGTTGGGGATTTTTCTCTGCTCAGGTACTGGGTGTTGTGCTGTCCTAATCATCCTCATTTCATCACCATCGACGCGCAAGTCCCCGAAGTGGTGTCAAATCGAAACAATAGCAGCCGACGAACGGTCTACCCGACGGGAGACCCTAGTCACACAACATTTACATTTTTTTATTGTTACTGGTTTGTATTCAGTAGAACTTCCTCATCACGATGAGAGGCAAGAGATTCCCGTAATTATTGATAAGTGCGAAAGTTGTTTATGATTAACAGAAACATGGACCTTTTTTTTTTTTTTTTTTTTTTTTTTACAGAAATTGCGTTTTCTAAGCTGTTAGATAAATCTGTAATTCGTTATTATTTTTCCTACAACATCCCGCTGTTTCCCGTTACAAATCAACAATTTCCGAATAAAACCTGAGTTAAGCAATGACAATTTCAAATTTTCCTCGAATACTGTTTACTTATTAAGTAACAGACTGGAGCGTAACTATACAAAATAAAATGTTCTGTAGGTAATGCGGCCCTTTACACATCCATACTCAGTTTCTAGAGCGTTCACTGCTTCCGATTTTTAGAGCAATCTGGTAAGACACTTACCGCTTACGCGAAGCAAAGCGATGTGAATGAGGTAACGCCCGATACGTATGCAACACATCTAACGTACAAGTAACGTGGTTACGATCATAACTGATCACAGAGGATAATTACCATACTCTATGCTTCCTCAAGATAGTCTGTGGTAGCTTACGGCAGTTCTACGACTGTGCACGTATCGCAGCATTATAAGGGCAGCCAACTGGCGGCCATGTAAACGAACGTCTCTTCTCTGCCATGGTCCACCTCAGTGAAGCTAACTAGACGTCAAGTGACTGTCTCCGCATGAGGCTAGGAGACGGGTGTTATCACGTTCGCCTAAACCCGCTGTAAATCTTCGTTTCTGCGTACTTGCGTACTGTGATCAGGACGCAACGGTGGCGGTGGATCTGAACTACGTTATATTGGCGCGTATCAGACGGTCTTGTACAAAAAAATGTGTGTAAGGGTTTACGCCCTCCCTACAAGAGTAACTGCTTCAACAGATCGATATATGTAAGTATTAATTGCGCGGGAACTAGTTAAAAGACTCTGGTATCCAGCTTTGACCTGTACGTTGTGTGGATCTTCTTCTCTCATGGAATCAATACTGGTCGAAAACTGGGACGTCCCGTTGTGTTTTTATTTTGCATTAAGCACTTATGTTTGTAAACGGTGCCGTTCTCCAGTTTTTAATTATAAGCTGCTGTGGATGTCATTCTTCTCTGGAACAGACCCGATTTGCACCCTGAGTCTTAATTTTGTGGTTTTTTTTTTTTAATTCATGTAACGAACGTATCATTGTATTTCACACCAAGAGCTGTTGCAGGACGATTGATTCACGGACCAAGTTATACGGCTCCTTCTGTTTATAGCGATTTTACGACTATGGCGAGTGGGGCTGAAGATGGCATCAATGTAATGCCGAAACTGGTAGCACATAAAATAAAATAAACTTCTACAAATCATACGGCTGTTGGTAAATTATTGCATCAAGACATGTTGTAACTAATCATGGATGTTTGGAGTTAGACCTTTAGTGTTTTCATATTGCATTACGAAGAAGTGTCTCTACATCGAAATAGTTTTATTGTTGAACTATTGTAATTGCAGTTATGTTAATATTGCACTTTTGTAACTACTGTTGGCTGTATCGTCTTTGCTGCCAAAGAAAAAAATAAATAAATAAAATTGATTGTTGTACTATGGTGGGCACAAAATATGATTTTCAAAGGCGAAAGCCCATAAGTACTTCTATTTTCACCTAACGTTAATCTTTGCAGTTTTACGTTTACTTTCATTATTTACCAAAATAGCTTATTGCGTTCTTAACGTTTTCCTCTTCATTCTAAGGTAATTTATTTTTATCCCATCGTTTACTGTTTGACGTTAAAAAATTCTGTCGGGCGCCTATCATCACTAAGTTACTAAAATAGAATGTTTTGTGCTTCACAAAACGCTGATAACCACATATTTATATTTACGTCCATCTCTTTAGTCCTCGAGGTATCTATCTGTCTCTTTAACATTATCCTCTTGAATTTCACGTAGTTCCTTTTGCATTCTATTGTCTATAGTTTTTCTTAAGGATTATACGTAACCGCATAGATACCTAGATATTATTTTATCTCAGCGAAGTTTTCGGATCATTCTTCACAACTCAGATACTGAAACTTGCAGTTTTTGATGCAGTGCGAGAGAGAAACTGCAACAAATGGATTATCTGTTGATGATATAGATATTCAATCATGTGCTTATTCACTGTCAGCTACAATCTCCAGGATGAAATCGGGAATGAAATTCTGGAAGCTGGTAAACAGCTTCGGAAGGGTAATAAGCTCTTCAATAGAGTTCGTGGACCCGCAGCCGTAGTTGAAACCGAACGCACCTGCGGATTACAAATATCAGCGGCACTGTCGGAGCACACGGCGGCGTCGCACATATTTCCAATAATTGATGTGATACGTGTTTGCTAGAAATTCAATTGCTGGAACAAAATGCATTTTCGCGATGCATCTCTGTTTCCATGATTGCATTATCAGAGATAATGGGCAGATTATATGGTAGTTTAAAACGAATCACAGTGGTCGAATGAAGCACAAAGACAACATTACAAAGTATCCATCAGGCATTTATTGACATTTGATTTAACTTCGTATCATAACACAGTTCATTGCTCATGATTGGTATTTACCGTAAATTTTCGATTATCTCCCCTTTTGAAGGACGAAACTACAGCCGCTTGCCATTCGAGCGCGTAATGCGTCGCTGTTTGATTCACAGGGCCAAACGCTGGAAGTTCCCAGACGATTGCTAACGTAGTTCTGTAGCACAGTTATATGATTTACTTTCGGTATAACGTATATGAGAATACCAAGCTGGATTGGTAATTTACTTTGTAATTCACTTTAAACGTATTATGAAGTCTTGTTAGTTCTTCAGTACTTCAACGAATAGGTTACAATTTAAAGTCTGTCTGCTATGGTTCGGTCCGGGATTCGAGTTCCGGTACTTCCACGGATTTTTCCTTAGTGGGAGGACTGGAACAGCGTGCACTCAGCCTCGTGGTGCTAACAGCGGAGCTGCTTGAATGACAGGTAGCTACTCCACGATCAAGAAAGCCGACAGCGGCTACGTGAGCCGCGTGCTAAGCCCGCATACTGCAACCAGTGACACTTTTGGCAGGGGATGACAATCCGGTCAGTCAGTCTCGACTGACCTATTAGGACCACAACACGGAGCTTAGCTGTGCGTTGCTAATTTGCTCCAGACCCCACTTTTTTCTCCATCTAAAACCACTTGTTCATTGTGTTTCATGTTTTCCTTATCAGTTACAACAAATCGCTGTCAATATTTATACTTTATGTCTCCTAGAATCATTGAAGGCACCACTTTCGCTTAAAGAGGACAATAAAAGTAGGTTCCTCATGAAAGTAGTAGTTCCTAGGCCATGAAATGGCCAGTGCTTCAGTGGCAGTAAGGAAATTCAACACGTTCGTTCTACAGTACGTCAAGCAATATGTTACAGCTCGAAACATTCATAATTCTCTCTGCAGCTCACTTTCTGTTCTACATCGACATCTACAAACATATTCTGGAGCCAACGTATGGTGCTTGGCGGAGTTAAACCTGAGCCACCACTAATTTCCTATCCTATTTCAATCGCAAATAGAGCTAGGGGTAAACGGCTGTCTATATGCCTTTTCACAGTCCCTAATTTCTCTCTTCGTCGTGGTTCTTACCTGAAACGTACATTAGCGGCAGTAGAATCGTTATGGATTCAGCCTCAAATTCCCTTCCTCTAAATTTTCTCTGTAGTGTTACTCAAAGAGAACGTCGCCTTTCCTCCTGGACCTACCATCTGAGTTTCCGAAGTACTTACATGTTAATAGAATCTAATGGTAACAAATCTAGCACCCTGCCTCTGAATTTCTTCGATGTCTTCCTCTAATTCGACCTGGTGCGGATTCCTTTACAGATGAACCGCACTTTCCAAAAATTCTCCCAATAAACCGAAGTTGACCATTCGCCTTCCATACTACAATTCTAGCATGCTAGTTGAATTCCATACCGCTTTGAACCGTTGCGACACATATTTAATCAACGTGCCTACCTCAAGCATCACTCTACTAATGTTATATCTGAATATTACGGGTTTCTTTTTCCCTCTCATCTGCATCAATTTACATTTTTCTACATTCAGAACTAGCTACCATTCATCACACCAAATATAAATTTTGTCTAAGTCATCTTGTATCCTTCTAGAACTCAAGGACACCTTCCCTTGCACCACAACAAACAGACACAGTCGGCTAGTTATCCTGTCCACCAGATCATTTATGTTTACAGAAAGTAACAGTGGGCCTATCACACATCCCTGGAGCGCTTCTGAGCATACCCTTGTCTGTGATGAGCACTCTCCGTCTGGAATACGTACTGGGTTTTATTACTTAAGAAGCCGTCGACCCATTTACATATCTGGTAACCTATTGCGCATCCTCGTAACTTTGCTAAAAGTTTTCAGTGGGGCGCCGTGTGAAATGCTTTTCGGAAACTTAGGAAATTGGAGTCTGTCTGTCTGCTTCATCCATGGTTTTTACCATATGACGTGAGAAAATTGCAAGATGAGTTTCGCACGAGTAATGCTTTCAAAAATCGTGCTTGTACGTAGACAGAAGGTTTTTCATCACAAGGAAATTAATTATATTCGAACTGGGAATATGTTCAACAATTCAGCACCACACCGATGTTAAGGATATTGGTCTGCAACCATGCGCGTCCGTTCCTTTACCCTTCTTACACACAGGAGTCACATGCGCTTTTTTCCATTAAGTTGGTCTTCGCGCAGGGTGAGACAATCGCGATAAATGTTACCTAATACAAACAAACTCACTCCGAATAGGCCTTGAGCGCCCAACAGTACCAACCGGCCGCCACGTCATCCTCAGCCCTTAGGCGTCACCGGATGCGGATACGGAGAGGCATACGGTCAACACACTTCTGCCCCTGTCGTTGTCAGTTTTCGTGACCTGTGCCGCTACGCCTCAATCAAGTATTTCCTCAATTGGCCTCACAAGGGCTGAGGCCACTCCGCTTGCCAACAGCACTGACCTGGACGGTGACCCACCCAACTGCTAGCCAAGCCCGACTGCGCTTAACTTCGGTGATGTGACGCGAACCGGTGTTACCATTGCAGCAAGGCCGCAGGCTAATGCTGTAGAACACTCTTTGATAAAGCGAAGTGGGATTCCATCCGGGTCTGGTTAGTAATTTGCTTCAGTTCATTAGTAATTGAATTCATGTTTTCCTTTTCTTCCTCTACATCTCCTTCTTCTCTTACTCCTCCTCTTCCTCCTCCTCCTCCTCCTCCTCCTCCTCCTCCTTGGCACTCTTGCCATTTACTACGGGTCCGATTTTTCAGTATTTTACGAACTTTATTTTCCTAATTGCATTTTGTCTGGATACACTTCCTAACGCCACAATTGTCAAGGTAAACTAAGCGAGGAAAGTCTTGTGTAGCATCTGTTAGTGAATCTGTGTGATAGTAATTTTAACTATTTGTGTACCGTGTTTTATGAGGCGGACTGTGAGAAACAGCCGAGGATTTGCCTAAACAAGGGAGGGAGACAGCCTAAAAGTGACACTCATGCTTGCTGATGCACCGGCCCACGATCGTTAGGACTCGCTCCAGCTCAACTTTATCTCGTACCGCTCAGAGTAGAGAGCACTGGGCTTTACGCTGCACAAACAAGACATGTTTTGTTTCTCACAAGGAGAGGTCCCCAATGATGCAGTCGACTTTCTGCAACCACCTATATGGTGGTGTAGGTTAAGAGCTCAGGTACCACACACTCAAGTCATTGACCCTGGGGGCCCTTGTTTACGAGTAAAAGCCGAAAACAACTTAGCCTGTTCCTCTATTGCATTAAATTAGCCGTCGATTCTCGACTGCCATGGCAGCGTATTGCGTAGCGATCAGTAGCGTAACAGAGTGGGAAACCGAGGGTGGCGGGTTCGAATCCAATCACGCTTCTATACTTTCTCCTTTCATCCTACATTTTATCTTTCTTCAGTTATTTGCTTCAAATATAATGTCTTTAAATTTTCTAAACCTTTGCCAAGTCATTTTAACCATCTAACTAACTTTTTTAGTTATTCTCATTTCTCCATTGCGCTCAAAATCATTGGTGGATTTAAAGGTTGTTTATGGTGGACGAGAAAATCCGAAAATTAACATATAGTTGTACAGAAAGGCTTACCTCCTCATGCAAACCCTCTTCTTCATCCTCGCTGTTTAAAGTCAGGCCATTTCCTGAACGCTAGCGCATCAGAATTTATATCATCAGGAGGGTTTCCAGAAATGACAGATCTGTCCTCGTAAATAGACAATCTGTAGCGTAACGCATTCGTGAATGTTGATGAATTTGCGTTGTCGGACATTTTAAAAGCGGCACACTCGTAAAACAAATGTAAGAGGAAAACGCAAGAAATAAACCAAAAGAACTCATTTGTAACTGGTAGGCGCAGATCTACCAATGACTTTGAGCCCATTGGATAAATGAGAACAAATAAGAAAGTCCTTACGATGGTTAAAATGACGTGGCAGAGGATTAGAAAACTTAAAAACATTATATTCAAGGCTACCTGGGTTCTTAGCCTAGAACACCACATCGGTGGTTGCAAAAAGTCGATTGCACCACTGGGGACTACTCTTTGTCAATGATTCGTAATCTCCATGGTTACTCACATTTTTCTGAAATGTCTCGTAGAATCGGTAGAGAAACCAGTCGCACTTAAGAAGCCAATAAAAGTAGGATGGTCTTGGGAAACATGAAACCCCCAAAGCAGCAGCTATGTACATAAAAATAACAAAAATCATGACAAAATTTAAACACGAAGAATGCGGACAGGCGAGAAACATGAGATACAAGAGTGAAATGAGCAACTGTAAACACTACCATCAACATTCATGAAGTAGACGTTTCCTAAAACGAGGTGGTTATTTACTAATTGTTGTTATATATCACTAATACGCAAAAAGAGAGCCACAAATATCTTACAATGTTGAAAATATGCTTGCTTTCATGAAGAACATTGCAAAATACTAAGTGAACTTCTTCGTGTTTTACGACTCACAAGATGTTTGCTATATTTACGTTATTTCTCTGAACGAAGTAATTGCTCCACAACAATCCTAGTAAAAGTTCCTCTAATATAAACATGCGGATTATGAAGTTTGATATTTGTTACCAAATTTTTTTCAATGAATCTATAGTATGATGCAAAGATTTTGTAACTAGCCGAAATGATGTAGGAGACACACATGTATGAAGATGTAAAGGTTTTCCAGAAAGAGATTCTTGTTAAGGGACATAAATAATGTAGGCGTAGTGGCACACAAACAACGCTGAGCTAAAATTTTCCAGACTGGAGTGATGTACCAGTCACCTTTCTAGGACTGACACGTTTATCATTATCTACAGGAGATCAGCAGTTGGCCGGCCGCGGTGGTCTCGCGGTTAAGGCGCTCAGTCCGGCACCGCGTGACTGCTACGGTCGCAGGTTCGAATCCTGCCTCGGGCATGGATGTGTGTGATGTCCTTAGGTTAGTTATGTTTAAGTAGTTCTAAGTTCTAGGGGACTGATGACCACAGAAGTTAAGTCCCATAGTGCTCAGAGCCATTTTTTTAGATCAGCAGTTGGAGTTAGAATATTTAGTGTTAACTTCAGTTTGGGAGGGAAACCAGGCGGAATTGCTCAATCATGATATGTGGACCGCTGTGGAAATGGGTTTACTAGAGAATGAGTAATGTACAGTACTGGAACGTCATGCAGGATGAATTTTGATTATTCAAGTAAAATATAAGTACTTCCTCAAGAATTACCATCCATTCGCTTTGCATCTTCCCTCTGAATTTAATACTTTCTTATCTCTTTTAAAGCTTTGCCATTTCTGCCTTTTAGTTAGCTTTAGAAAACGTATAATGTAGGAAATTACAAAGGCAGAAAAAGTTAGTACACTAATAACATCGCTTACACATCAGAATCATGTAACTTGGGATGCATAAACTAGAAATAATTACTTTTAAATGCATGAGGGCTATACGAAAAGAAAGTCCGATCGGGCGTGAAATAGTAAAACTCCGATGAAGCTTTACACAGATTTGTTGGGCAGTGTGTGTAACAGGCCATCGACCACGTCAAGTCACACTTTTAAGTTCTGAGCGCAGCGTAAGCACCCTATAAAGCAGTGTCTTCAGCTAGGTACGCGTGCACGCTGAGAGATTTCGCTTGATGTCATGCAGCCCACATAAGATAACTATCATGCGTTTCCACTTTCATGACAATTATTCGTCGCCCTCTGCAGGGGCAATGAAAATGCTACTGCACCAGTTTTGGTGGGAGGTATTTGACAACCCACATTACAGCCCGTAATTGGTTCTCCTGAGCTTCAGCTCTGCTGACATGAACTGCTGGCTATGAAGAAAACATTTTGGAACAGACAAAGAGCTGTGGGTCAGCGTAGAGAATTGGCAGAAAGCGCAGACAGCTGCCTTCTATAACTATTGTAATGGAGAGTTGGTAGAACACAACGACAAATGTCTCAGTCGGAGCGGCGACTATGTAGAGAAGTAGCTGGAAGCTGTAGCTAACTGTTGCAAATAAAATATTTTTGATTTTCACAGTAGTTCCCATTTCGCGACCGATTGGACCTTGCTTCCCGAATAGCCCTTGTAATCCCATTGGATCGGCTAACTGTTTTCTTCTAGTAGACAATACTTCTATCTTTGTTAGACATTTACGTACATTGGTAAACGGTGTTTCTTTTTAAAATGACCTCCAGACGTCATCTACACAACCAACGTTTAATAAATGAAAAATGGGAATTGTGTATTACAGATACGACATTGTAATGTTGACCCCAAAATCGCCTCATACACAGGCGGGCTTAGTGGTCTAATGTTAAGGTTCGAGCCTTGAGACCGGAAGGTCGCAGCACCGAACCACGGCCAAACATCGTAATTCTTCCGTCTGCCTTTGCGATACTTATCCTCTCAGTGACGTGAAGATAAGGCAGGAAAGACACGTGGTTCGGGTTCCACGTCAAACTCTAGGTCCCCTTCGACGATAGGATAGCTGTGGTTGGGTAAGGGCGTGAAAGTTATCGAAGTGGCGTCCAGTTGAAATAATTGGCTAACAGACGGCTGAACATTCCTCTCAAGGGACTGTCAGCCACCAGTCATGCCATTCGAATATATTTCACCATTACACACATACACATATACACACACACACACACACACACACACACACACACACACACACACACACACACACACACACACTACAAGCGTGCGCGGTACAGTATACCCACTAGCGTCATCTGAAATTTATTCAGGGTTGGGGGTTGGGCGGCGGGGTTGGACGAGACACTATAACTTAAATTTTATATATGAAGGACTTGGTCAGTTTCGAGATTTGTGATGGAAAAAGAACTAAATTTTATAGGTGACACAAAAACCTTACTAAAACCCAGAGAGTAAAAACTCCGTATGGCAAATTTCGAAGGACGAGGGAGGAGGTTAAAAGTCCCCCCCCCCCTATTCATTATGAATACAGAATTTAAACGGAATCAGATAAAGTTGACGATTCAGGCAGCTCAGGACCACGTTAAGATCTCTATTATATCTCTCTACATCCATCATTCCCCGAAACTCTTTCATTTTCTCAAAATGAGCTCTTTTCCTCTCATCTGACCGTTTGACCCCAGTTCTTTCCCTCTAGGTTTCGTCTTCCTAAAAAAACCTTTAAATTTCTTGACTGCCAATCTGAATTTGACTCTGTTGAATAAGGCCTCCTACTCAATCTACATTCCTTGAAGTCGTGTTTGGTTTTACCATGTTATCTGTTTGCCTGTTTTGGAAGAACATGTGGATCTCCTTTGTTAATCTGTCTTCTTTCATTCGCTCTAGATATCCACAGAGCATATCACGTATTTTCGTAATCCCATCAGTTATTTTAAGGCAGAATGTATACACAGGGTGAGCACAAAGTCTTGCCCTGATTATAACAATTTATTACAGAATAATCGTTTGACATAATAATTTACATTTGATGCCGTTATATAGATTAGTGTTACTAGTTTTTTTTTTAAGTCCACTTACGTTAGTAAACCTCAACAGTAGAGAAACTTTTGTGAAGGAATCCGTGTCCAGAAACGTAGCGTTTCGAAGTAAAATATGTTTGAATATCACATCTCTTTCAGATCTCACACTCATTTCACCCATATATTCGTCCAGCCCACACACCCAGTAATTTTTACCTTTCTCAGTCAAGTTTGTCCTGCCCTCATAGTGTGACACAGCTCTCCCCTGGGTCATCGCTCGCGTTTCTCGCCACCTCTCTGACGGCCTTGTATTTAACTCAGTATTTCTCCTTTCCTCTTTCTCTAGTTAATCTTCACTACAGCCGCTTAGTGTTAACGTCTCAGTAACATGCTGTATTACATTCATCACCGTTGTCCTATCGTGTGTGATTCTTGTATCTTTGTTTTTACTGCTTATAGACGCAGTTTCACAGATCCTGTTCAAGGCTTCTAGGAGTTTTAGGGGGGAAGGGGGGGGGAGGACAGTAGAGAAACTTTTGAGAAGGAATCCCTGTCCAGAAATGTAGCGTTTCGAAGTAAAACACGTTTGAAGACCACATCTGTTTCAGATCTCTCGCTTCACACTTCGCACACAGAGGAAACAATGAACTTTGAACCGCGCGCTCTACAAGAGCCCATAGCATTGGCAATACTTCGGGTACTTGTCGTCGGGTTCTCTTCTACGCAGGAGGAATTTACTTTTCAAAGTAGAGAGTTCGTCGCGTCCGTGAAGTGTCAGAGTCAATCGTGCAAGTTGTGAAAATGTCAGTTTAACCACAGTCGTTAGCGCAGTGCTACTTAAACTACAAACGAATCACCTCTTTCCATTCGGAGTATTTGCAGTCTGTGTTCAAGTTTAGCCAACAGCGCTTTCGTACCTTTGGCTAGTCGCTTACATTCAATCTTTTATTTCGACCTCGAACTCGCACAGCGTTTGTCGCTTGTACGTCGTGTTTCGCCAATACGACTCTTGCTATTCTCGACACTCGCCCGTCCTTCGATGCCTGTCTCGTTTGAGAGCTACTGATTGAGTCGAGGTGTTCCTACTATATTGTTAAAGGCACAGTAAATGGATGAGCCTGTGTGCACGCGACAAGTGTATGGATCCTTACACCTGGGTTAACTTCTATTGGACTTACGGTTTTAAATTTTAACTTGGCAGAAGATAATGGAACCAGTAATATTTTTACGTATGCGCGTGACAGAACTAGGAAAATTTAACGAAAAGCTGGCCTCCTACAATTTGTGTTCGTGAATCTTCTGACAAACACAACACAGGAGTTAGATTCAGAGGAGCTGCATAGAAAGAGGCTGAAATCAAGACAGATATAAAACCGGGAGATGGGCTGTGACCAGTTTTGTTCATCGTGCACAGTATGAAGTGATCGGAAAGTGATGAGCAGTTAACGATGAAATGGTTTTGTCATGTAGGGTGCCTAGCCTTCGCAAAGGTCCAAACAAAAAACCCAAGAACGTAAGCAAGGTAGCCACAACGGTGGCACTGACGACTGCCTATAGCAAAGCGAATCACACTGGCAAACCGAGCGAGGTGGCGCAGTGGTTAGACACTGGACTCGCATTCGGGAGGACGACGGTTCAATCCCGCGTCCGGCCATCCTGATTTCGGTTTTCTGTGATTTCCTTAAATCGCTCCAGGCAAATACCGGGATGGTCCCTTTGAGAGGGCACGGCCGACCCCCATCCTTCCCTAATCCGATGAGACCGATGACCTCGCTGTCTGGTCTCCTTCCCCAAACAACCCAACCCAACCCAACACACTGGCGATTGGCAAACACGAGAAGGCACTGCGAAAAATACGTACAAATACAAGTGCCTTCGAGAAACAGGGTCAGTGAGGTGATAATAGAAAGGTTGAAAAATATATATCTAAAGGATGTTTCATGGTGGCTACTGTAGCCCTGGGGTTATTGAAGGACGTAGTAGATAAAATTTTAACGAGGAAATCTACCATCTGGATACGAATTACAGTTTTCTGTAAAACGCTGCGGTAGGACTGAATGACAAATGATTCTTTTACACTGAAGAGCCAAGGAAAAACTACTACACCTGCTTAATATTGTGTAGGACCCCCGAGGGCAAGCAGAAGTGCCGCAATACGACGTGTCATGCACTCGAGTAATGTCTGAAGTAGTCCTGGAGGTAAGTGACACCATGAATCCTGTAGGGCTGTCCACAAATCAGTACGCGTACGAGGGGATGGAGATCTCTCCTTAACATCACGTTGCAAGCCATCCCAGATATGCTGAATAATACTTACGCCTGGGGAGTTTTGTGGGCAGCGGAAGTGTTTAACCTCAGAATATTCCTGGAAGCACTCTGTAGCAATTCTGGACGTGTGGTACGTCGCATTGTCCTGCTAGAATTGCCCAAGTCCGTCGGAATGCACAATGGACTTGAATGGATAAAGGTGACCAGACAGGATGCTTACGTACGTGTCACCTGTCAGAGTCGTATCTAGAGGTATCAGGGGTCCCGTATCACTCCAACTGCACACTCCACACCGTTACTGAGCCTCCACCGGCTTGAGCAGTCCCCTGCTGACATGCTGGGTCCATGGATTCATTAGGTTGTCTCCATACTGGTGTAAGTCCATCCGCTGGATACAATTCGAAAAGAGACTCGTCCAACCAGGCATTGTGTTTCCAGTCATCAACAGTCGAATGTCAGTGTTGCCTGTCCCAGGAGAGGCGTAAGGCTTTGTGTCGTGCAGTCATCAAGGGTAGACGAGTGGGCCTTCGGCTCCAGAAGCCCATATCGATGATGTTTCGTTGAATAGTTCGCACGGTAACACTTGTTGATGACCCAGCACTTAAATCTGCAGCAATTTACGGAAGGGGTGTACTTCCGTGACGTTGAACATTTCTCTTCAGTCGTCGTTGATCCCGTTCTTGCAGGATCTTTTTCAGGCAGCAGCGATGTCAGAGATCTGATGTTTTACCGGATTCCTGATATTCACGGTACACTCGTGAAATGGTCGTACGGGAAAATCCCCACTTCAACGCTACATCGGAGATGGTGTGTCCCATCGCTTGTGCGCCGACTATAACACCACGTTCTCTGTATTTGAATTAGCATGCCTATACCAGTTTCTTTGGCGCTTCAGCGTACGTCTCGCTTGGTCAGGCTGTCTGAAGTGCTCAGGAGATTCATATACACACCCAATTCCACTCTCCTGGAGGAACTACAGTATATTCTGTTTACAGATTTCTCCAGAGGATATAACAGAAACATACTGGTCAAGGATCAAAAGGTAACATTGTAGACACTCCGTCGCGCAGTAAGGATTCTGGTTTGCAGTCACAATTTCTCGGTGAAAGATTCTGATTTAGGTAATGCTGAAAATTAATTAAAAATATACATTCGGAAAAATTATGTATAATGGATTTAAGCACAGGCTCTAGTTTCGTTAAAAGCCACATAAAATAACGACCAAAATCTTTGTAATCGAGCAACAGTTTTCCGTGGAGAAAGATTTTAAGGAAACACAGCTCGGCAATAGCTGACTGCAGCCTGTGATTTCACTTCTATGAACATCAAAACATCCAACACGAGACAGCTGCTGAAGACATAGTTTTGATGACTTGTAAAAGTCGAAATAGAACACGGCTACCAGTTTGTAAACATTATGATAGTCACTGTTCATAGCCCTTTTTATTTTGACATCCATGTTTCTCACTTCTCCAAGCAATACAGCTAGTCAGAAATACTTCGATAAACTTGAGACTTCTTATATACGGTTAATCTGATTATTTGGACCAAGGGAAATCAAGGTTATAAGCAAGACTATCTTTGTTTGCAGGTCCAGCGTTCTGGGGTCTAATCAACCCTGAGTGGAGCCTCTGCAACAAGGGCCGGCGCCAGTCGCCCATCAACCTGGAGCCTAACAAACTGCTCTTCGACCCAAACCTGCGCGTGCTGCACATCGATAAGCACAGGGTGAGTTACGACAAATTTCCCTTGGTAATGGAGCTAGGATCTGGTCAATCTGTGTGAAATAATCAAAGTGGGCTGAAAGAAATATGACCAAAGCAGAAATCCCTACCTACTGACAGAAGTTTTCAGCACGAATAGGCTATTGTTGATACCAGTGTAACTTAGGTTTAAGGATATCCGATATGCTATCATCAGGTTGCTTCCCTAACAGCTACCCATTGCCTGCTGCAGAGATTTTTCCGTATTTTGTTAATTTTTTCACTATTTCCACTCACCTCTTTTTTCCACATTCATTCAGAGGGCACTTCTTCGATGATTGTCATCATCGGTATGCCGATCTGAGTGGTATTCGGGTCTCACCTCTTGATGATTTCCTTTCATCTTGAGTGGTCATAACAGTAACTAATAAAGACATATCCGTTGTATACGTTTTCTGAATTTTGGTAGTGGTGAGCATACACGTGAAATAAGTAAGGACACTTCTCTTAGGGCAGGCCAACTACTACGAATACTTCTCATGGAACTGGAGATAACTAAACCAAATGAAATATTCTGCTGGGCATGAAACCTGCAACACCGGGAAGGATAGCAAATAAAGAAAATTTACTTATTGTGAACATACGTTATAGTAAAAAGACTATATATGATCCAATTTTTAGATGAATTGGAGCTGCGCGTGGTTCGAAATTCAGTATCGAAAACTGTCATGGTTTGGCAGCAATAACGCCTCTAATTAGGCTGGGCATCAACTCGAACTGATCTTGGGTATATAATTCTATACTTCTCCCAAAAACCAGTATGTAAGTGAATTTAACCTAGTCACAATTAATAGTGAGAGAGACACACCATTGAAACCCAGTGCTGAATTTAATGAACGCAACGGATTTGCTAATCTTATAAATTATTTTCTTCCTAGCGGCGAATCTTAAGATGGGAGATTGGCATAATAGTTACCATTAAAAAGGATTAAATGTGATTATAGACTCAAGATTTAAATGCGCTCCATGATTTAGTATAAAAATATTTTGCAATCGCAAGGCATTCAAAACAATTACGAAATTATCAACGTTTCAGTGACATACTTTCCGATGAGACCTGCAAAATTAAGACTGTCAGTTGGCAAAGTTACTAAATGGATTGGAGTTCCATAATAATGTCTCATGTGATTGTTTGAAATGCATTGCAGCTTGACTTTATGACGATTTCAGTGACTGTTCGTCTTGATCAAGAGCCTAAGAATCCCAAAGATCTGATGATACACTGACGAGCATGAGGCAGTGAAAACTATCATCAATTTGACTGACAGACCCATGCTGGTCCTATTATGCTGAAGCCGTAAGCGACGCTCAGCATAATCTTCGATGCAACACGAGCAGAATGTAGCCACCACTTCTAGCTGCCATGAAGTTCGATGCTCTGCAATTGCTGACTGCAGTCTGTGACTTCACTTCTGTGAACATCAAAACATCGAGCACGAGACTACAACTGAAGACACAGTTTGCGTTGTTTAGCGATGACTGGTAAAAGCCGAAACTGCGTACAGATACAAATTTATGAATATAAATGCGGACGTTGCGGCTACAAACGTTAATGTGATAATCACTGTCCATTGTCCATTTTTATGTAGCCTTCCATGTTTCTCACTCCTCTGAGCAACACAGCTCGTCAGCTGAGGACTTGAATATTGGACTCCAGATGGCTTCTGTAGTTGAGAGTGCAGCGCGGAGAGCGCCAATCTCTTCACCTCCAAGCCCCTCAACGAAGTTTCTCCTTTTCCAGTCTGTTAAAAGCTACATTCTCACTTCTTCATGACAACAAAACGCGAGCATAAAACCCCTAAAAAATTACTAAAGCTCACTAACAGTATAATTGTTTAACTGAATAGTGCACCAAGAAATGGCGAAACATCAACAAGCCAATAAGCTGAATTTCTCCTCTCTCCGTTTCAAAAACTTCCTGCAAAGTGTTATGTTCTCCTAGCATCGCTTCTATCGCACCAATCAGCGTTCTCACAACCACCAGATAGCCTCACGTAATTCGTCCGCTGAAATATTGGAAAAAGCTGTCCATAAGGCTAGTCACCGACTCTGCTGCAGCTTTTCAACCTTTAATAGGTCAAAGCTGTTACGCCACGATTTTGGAAAGTCATGAGATATTTATCTGCTGATGCTCTTCTCTTAACACGACCCTTGCACCAGCTACCCACTGACAGACATCCAAAGTGGACATAATGTGTAGGACAATCAAACAATTTAAAATCAAAGAAGGTGAAACAGTCTATAGTAAACTGAGTGAAAGTCTAAATCGGCAATAGCCTTCTATTGTACTTTTCCCTGTATGACGACCGGTTATCCACATTGGAGCCATGCTAAAACATGCGGAATAGACCTTGCGCCAGCACACCGCCCGGCTAAGCGACTTTCTCCTCGACAAGGCGAGACCGTTGCACCTGTTTCTCTCTTCCACTATAGTTCTGCAAAACCCTGCTTGCTCTGGGCTCCTTATGGATCATTTCATTGGGCGTCGCTACAAGTCAATTTATAACACCACCATATTATTGAATTAGCAATACAATGAAGACGTTACTCCTGTGAAAGGATTTTAATTTTGATCATGACTGTGTGTTATGACTAACATATTCGAACGTTTCTCCAACGATTACTACTGAAAGGAAGCAATGGCAGAACAGATCCAAGTAAGATACTATATAAAATAAACAAAAATTGTATAAAGGAAATAGGTCACCAGCCTGGTAACACAATGTTGCACTAAGTACTAAAGTGCGCGTCATATATCTTGGCGGCCGAGTTTAGGTTCGTTCTGCGCATCTGACGTCACAAAAAACAGTCAGCCAATGAACAGAGAACGACGTTGCCAGATCTCGACTGCAGTGCAGAGCACGGGCGAGTGTCTTCAGTTTTAGAAACGTTCCGTCATAAATAAAGTAATAAAACAAAAGCAATGTCTTGATAGCAGACTTTCTTTTATAGAAAGTTTGGAAAAAGCATTCTTTATACCAATTGCTTCATATTCTATTAATTAAACCAAACAAGCAATAAGACTCCTAATTCAGGCAATAGCAAGGAAAGGTGTTTGTTTCAATCTCACGAACTGCTTTTTCGCAATAAAGAACAGCGGTAATTGTTTATTTCCTATTGTACTTCGACGAAGCGTGAGTAATTCATAGTCATACCAACAGTGTTTATAAGTAGTTGCGTGAGGTGTTAGACTCCTTATGGAGTTAAACTATTTGATGAGCTGAGGTAGCGGAACGGTTAAGGTGTTGGGCTGCCCAGTGAAAGGTTATGAGTTCAAACCTTGTGTGGTGTGTAAAATTTAAAAACAATATTGGAGTGCCTTAGTTCACGAATTTTATTCGTTTGAATGAAATTTCTAGTGCTTTGCCTCTTCATTAACTTTTTCGCTGCTGCAGACACGTGCTCCTCGCATTCCGCGCTGTGCGCGATTTTGTCATCACTGCACTTCTCGCCTGTGCAGACACATGGTGTTCCCACTGCTTTGACACACTTATAATTCGATTTCACAAAAATTTTTTGCCAAAAAATTTGATTTTTACACCTCTTCTTGACTGATACCTTCCCCCCATAAATGACTTAATTTTGTTTTGATGTGCAGCATTAAATGTAGTAAACCATTGCACGAAATTTTGAAGAGTTTGCAGAGGTAAAAGTCCATAGCGTATACTTTCCGTATGGTCGATTTTAGTTGCCACAATGTTGAGAATGAAATGTGGACAAGATACCTAAAGTTCATATAATATTTACTGTATAACAATATCTCATTTAATTTAAGTACCACGTAGGTGTCGTATGTAATATTGAGAAATATTCCGTCTTTCGCGACTGTAATAAAAGTTTTATTTACACACGGCGCGTTTGGCTTTATTTTAAAGCACTTCCATCGGTGAAAGGTATGGCTCATACACAATGGTATTCATGTTCTATTTCTTGTTTTTGTTCCACAGTCGCAGTTTTACCAATGGTATTGAAATATATTCCTCTTCTGCAACTGTAATAAGCGACTTATTTAGACCAGACGCGTGTCTCTCTTTTGAAGCATCATAAGAGGACTGTATTTTGTGTCCTCCATTGCCAAGTCACCTTTCGTAGTTTTGTGCTGCGGTAGCACAATATTCAACGTTTGTGTTGGCTCATCAGTGTTTTAGCAAATAAATGCTGTTTGTGTGTGCCACACACAAAATTATATTTGACATAGCTCTGAGCACTTCACTGACAGACGGTATATTCAAGTCCTTATGTTTTTGTAAGTCCGCAGTTTTGTTTAATGTATTTTGTCTACTTCCATTTGATTGATTGAAGTGCTTTAAAATAAAGCCAAACGTGCCCAGTGTAAGTAAAACTTTTGTTACAGTCGCGAAAGGTGGAATATTTCTCATTATTACATACAACACTTATGTGGTACTTAAATTAAATGAAATATATAGGTATCTTGTCCACATTTCATTCTCAACATTGTGGCAACTAAAATCGACCATCCGGAAAGTATACTCTATGGACTTTACCTCTGCAAACTCTTCAAAATTTCGTGCAATGGTTTACTATATTTAATGCTGCATAATAACTGCGCTGAACATCGAAACAAAATTAAGTCATTTATGGGGGGAAGGTATCAGTCAAGAAGATAGGTAAAAATCCAATTTTGAGCCAAATAGTTTTTGTGGAATCGAATGATAAAGAGTGTCAAAGCAGTCGGAACACAATGTGTCTGCACAGGCGAGCAGTGCAGTGACAAAATCGCCAACAGCGCGGAATGCAGGGAGCACGTCTTTGTAGCAGCGAAAGGGTTAATGCGGCCGTGGTGGCTTTACTTCATGAACTGCGCGCTCCCCCCTAAACGTAAGCTTGCGAACTATGCTATATACTATGGCGCTGCTTCTCTTGGCGCGTGCGTCGTGTGCAACTGGCAACGCAGCAATCTCCCGCGTCTAGGCGGACATGCGCGAGCCGCCAAGATAAAAGAATTGAACTATAGCACAAAGAAAGTGTACTATTGATAACTACTTTACTTGATACTGAAATACTATTTTTGCTGATGAGAAACGAGACAGTACATCTACATCGTAAGGTGCCTGGCGGAGGGTATCCTGTACCACTACTTGTTATTTCCCCTACTGTTCCACTTGCAAATAGAGCGAGGGGAAAACGATTGTCAGTACGCCAACGTATGAGCACCAATCTCTCGCATCTTATCTTAGAGGTACTTACTTAAAATGTTCATTGGCGGCAGTAGAATCGTTCCGCAGTCAGCTTCAAACGCCGGTTCCTTAAATTTTCTCAATAGTGCTTCTCGGAAAGAACTTAGCCTTCACTCCAGGAATTCCCATTTGAGTTCCCGAAGCATCTGGGTAACACTCATGTATTGTTGGAACATACTGGTAACAGATCTAGCAGCCCGCCTCTGAATTGCTTCAATGACTTCCTTCAATCCAGATCCCAAACACTTAAGCGGTACTCAAGAACAGGTCACACTATCGTCCTATATGTGGTCTCCTTTACAGGTGAACTAAACTTTCCTAAAATTCTTCCAATAAACCCATCATTCGCCTTCCCTGCCACAGTTCTCACATGCTCGTCCCACTTCATATCGCTTTGCAACGTTACGCTCAGATATTTAAACGACTTGGCTATCTCAAGCAGAGCACTACTAATATTGTATCCGAACATTACAGGTTTCTTCTTCCTACTCACCAGCATTAACTTACATTTTTCCACATTTTGGGCTAGCTACCATTCATCACACCAACTCGAAATTTGGTCTAAGCCGTCTTGTGTGTTCCTGTAGTCACTCAGCTTCGACACCTTACTGTACACCACGGCATCATCAGCAAACCAACGCAATTTTCTGCCCACCCTGCCCGCCAAACCATTTATGTCTATAGAGGACGACAGCGGTACTACCACACTTCCCTGAGTCACTCCCTCTAAAGACTTTAGCAAGCAGCATACCAGTGGTTTTGCATGAATAACTCGAGAGGAATAAGAAAATTTTTGGTCAACAACGGACTCACAGTAGCACCTACTATCTGTATAATAAAAGTGCAGATGATTTTCTACTGGTAGAACACTAGCAACTTGGACATGACATTCTTTTATTGGTTTAATTATTGGAAAATACTGCCATCGTATGATTTTTCAGACAAGTAGATCGCTTGTACTGATTATGATTTGTATTCTCAGAAAGATTCACTTCCTTATATTATTTAGCACAAATGGGCCCTTCAATTCTACTAGTCAATAACTACCGGGTGATCAAAATGTCAGTATAAATTTGAGAACTGAATAAATCACGGAATAATGTAGGTAGAGAGGTACATAGAGAGGTATAAATTGACACACAAGCTTGGAATGACATGGGGTTTTATTGGAACCAAAAAAAATACAAACGTTAAAAAAACTGTCCGACAGATGGCGCTTCATCCCATCAGAATAGCAATAATTAGCATAATAAAGTAAGACAAAGCAAAGATGATGTTCTTCACAGGAAATGCTCAATATGACCACCACCATTCCTCAACAATAGCTGTAGTCGAGGAATAATGTTGTGAACAGCATTGTAAAGCATGTCCGGAGTTATGGTGAGGCATTGGCGTCGGATGTTGTCTTTCAGCATCCCTAGAGATGTCAGTCGATCACGATACACTTGCGACTTCAGGTAACCAATAGCCAATAATCGCACGGACTGAGGTCTGTGGACCTGGGAGGCCAAGCATGACGAAAGTGGTGACTGAGCACACGATCACCACCAAACGACGCGCGCAAGAGATCTTTCACGCGTCTAGCAATACTTTGTTCTATTTTTGGTTCTAATAAAACCCCATGTCATTCGAAGCATGTGTGTAAATTTTTACCTCTCTATCTATATTATTCAGTGGTATATAAAGTTTTCATATTTGTAACGACTTTTTGATCACCTGGCATTATGCATGAACACTTCTTTTGTGCAGGTAACTGTAATGCTGTAGTGAGGTTCCAACAAGACCTTTAAACTGAATACTTAAAATTTTCTCTTTGTAAATTTACTTTGGTAAAATTTTAAATATTCTTTTGAAAAAATTACGTGTAGTATTTTCATCACAGAGTCCACTGAATAATTATGTACTTTATTACTCCACAAAGTTTATTAATTTTTGACAGGGAAGTTAATTGCTTTTCAGTTCAATAAAATAGGTTACTCGAAAATAGTGCAACAGTGCAGCGCTTGGAGAGGAGCCTATCTAGCTAAATGACGAATGGTAATGTACGAGTACTCAAAGTTTACAGAAGACGAACTTATTATTAAAAAAAGAAATTGTATAGCTGGTCCATGCTCTTATACAGTATCATCTGATAATTTGAAATTCAAGGCGATGGCAATGTCAATCTGTTGCGACTATTAAAAAAAGACAGCAAAAGTATCTGTGTCTTTTGCTGTGTAACAAGCTCTGAAATTCTCTTCTTAGAGAAGTACACAGTCAGCATAAGTATACTATGAATAATAATCCAAACTGCTTGCATATCCGAATCTATGTTATATAATCTTGCTGTTCTTCTTGCGTCGTTCACTTAACAAGATACGTACACATTGCCTGCAAGGCACCAACTAACTCTTCCCACAAAGGAGTCTTGCAATTAGACAGCCAGATCTACCTTTTATATTCCCGGCAAGTCAGTTTCGTTGGTGAGGAACTTCCCTTCAAGTTTTACTGTTTCCAGACCTACTGTTCCCGTGGGTGAAACAGTATTACAAGCAAAGTTTTAACGTTTCCATTTTCTTGCAGAACATTAATTTTGCAATTACATCCATAGATTAATTACAGTTTCATAAATGGTCATAAAATTAGTAAAATAGGAAAGACATGTTACACCAAAGTGCTTGATGCTACAGACAGAGCTGTTAGATAAGACAAATATAGGTAACTTTTGTGATAGTGTTGTATATGCTGCACCTTTCAGTAATGTTTCCTCGTAGGGATACATCCATAATACCTCATACAATGTGGAGTGACAAAATGATTGCAAACGTATGACAACAGTGTTCAATTTACGTAATCATCATCATCATCATCATTAGTATTGTGCCCAAAGGTAGGTTTTCACATGGTAGTTTTCCATGCTGTCCGGTCTTCCATCATCCTCTTAAGGTCTGCATAATTTCCTCTTCCCCTTACGTCGTCTATCATCTTGTATCTCCTTCTTCCTGTCAGTCTTCCCTCACAAACCAATCCTTCCAAAGGATCTACTACCAAGCACTCCCTTCTCATTGAATGTCCCAATCAGTTCTTTTTCCTTTCTCTTACAACCTTCAGCAGACATTGTCTCTCACCAACCCTTTCCATTATCCTTTCATTGCTCACTCTTTCTCTCCATTCTCCTCCACACCAACATCTCAGACGCTTCGAACTTTTTTCTAATCCTCTTGTCTCAGCGTCCATGTTTCTGCCCGATGTAGTGCCACACTCCAGACAAAACATTTGTCAAGCCTTTTCCTTAGACCTTGAACTTATTTGCCACACAAGTCTTCTCTTTCTGTTGAATGCCTCCTTCGCTATGACAGTTCGAGTTTTCACCTCCTGGTGACTTCTCAAGTCTTCAGTTATTGTGCTTCTGAGATATTTAATTGCACTTACTTGGATAATGGTAGGTTGTCCTATTTTAATATTGCACAGTCTGCGTCTTGTACTGATGTCCATACTCTTTGCTTTTGCTGTGTTTATTTGCATGCCATATTCCACACAAGCTTCATTCAGATCGTTCCGCATGTTATTCACTGTCCGCTCACTTTCTGCCACTAATACTATGTCATCAGCAAATATTATACATTCTATGCCCTTTCCACGAATACATATTCCTCTTTTACCATCTAAGCCTTTCGAAATAATCTCTTGAAGGTATGAATTAAACAATAGTGCGTAAAGGTAACAACCTTGCCTAACACCTCGTCCATTGCTGCTACCTTCTATTGTAAATATAGATTCAGTCGCCTCTGTTTCCAATCGACTCCTTTCCTCTTCAAAATCTCCATCAGCTTGTTCCACTGAAACCTGTCAAAAGCCTTTTTCTAAATCTATAAAAACAGCAAAGATTCCTCTACCTTTTTCCATATATCTTTCCCATATAGTTCTTAAAAGGCCAGTAGCATCTCTTGTTCCTTTTCCTCTTCTAAATATGAACTGCTCCTCTGCGATCCCTGTATCCAGCTTGCCATAGATTCTAGCAACACTTTAGCTGCAAGAGAAATTAGACTCATGGTCCTATGCTCTTCACATTTTTTAGTGTTTCTCTTTTTCTCTATTGGTATTATAACTGTTAAAAGGAAGTCCTCAGGCCATTCCACTTAGTCATATATCTTATTACAGAGGTAGGCTATTTCTTTTCTCGCCTTGTTTCTCAGACTCTTCAACAGTTCTGCTGGCAAATTATCAACTCCCCATGCGTTCCCATTTTTCATCTCCTTCAGCGCCTTTTCTACTTCTGCTTCGAAGAGGAATCCCTTTCCATCTTCCGGCACATCTTTCTCCTCTTCAACCTTCATTTCGCTTTGTATTTTATCCCCGTTATGCACAAATTCAATGTATTGTTGCCATCTGTCGAAACTGTTTGTGGTCCTTCTGCTAGAGTACCACCTGCTCTTTGTAGTTCCATGTTATTCTTCTCTCTTTTACAATCAAGAATTATCTCACTAGCCTCTCTATACATCACGTGATACCTTCACTCTTTCTCCATTTTGTCTATTTCGTCGCATTTCTGTTTCATCCATTTTTCCCATACTTCTTCAGTTTCTCTTCTTAATTCATTATTCAGTTTCCTGTACCTCTTTTTGCCTTCTTTAGCTTCTACATTCTTACACTTTCTCCTCTCTTCCATCTTTTTCAACATGTTTTCTGTTATCCATTCTTTCCTTACTTTGGGATACTCTAATTTCTAGTACTTCTTTGGCAGGGTCCATGAGTCCTTCACTCATTTTTACCCATTTGTCATCAACACTTTCATCAACACTATCTCTTTCCCATTTTTCCATAAATTTGATGCCTTTCCTACCTTTCCGAGTTTTTCTATGCTTAGTCTTTTTTTGCTTTACCTCTCCAAACTTTTTGTTTACCTCATTTGTGTTTCTTCCATTGCTAGGTTGTTGTCTAAATTTATATCCACTCCTGAATAAGCTTTGGCGTTCACCAAACAGTTCCTAAACCTGTTTTGTATCAGAATCCAGTCCAAATGATATCTTTCCCTATTCAAATTTGATATCCATGTGTAACGTCTCCTTTTGTGATGTTCAGATAATGTTACCCACCGCTAATGAACTTTCTTTACAGAAACTAATTGGTCGTTCACCTCTCCCATTTCATGTTCCTAATCCAAATTTTTCCTACTGTATCTTCATCTCTTCCTTCATCCATCACTGCTTTTCAGTCCTCCGTGAGGGCAATGCAGGCATTTTTATTTTCTTTCTCGATGATTTCTTGTGTTTCCTCATAATATTCTTTCATTACCTCATCTCTATGTTGGCTGCTTGGCATATATACCTGTATTAACACCAAATCTTTTGAACTACTCTTCAGTTGTATCATCATCAGTTTTGCATCTGTATATTGTACCTTGATTACCTTATTTTTCAGCTTTTGCGCTATCAATATTCCTACTCCATTTTCACCACTCTTCATTTCCCCTGAGTAAAAGATCTTATAATCTCCACTTTCTATCTCCCCATTCTCTCTCCATCTCATTTCACACAAACCAAGGGCATCTAATCTGTTCCTTTTCATCTCCTGTTTTGCATTCCCTAGCTTTCCTGCTTGCAGCAGAGTCCTCACGTTCCATGTTCCAATTTTTATCTTTCCTTCCTTCAGTGTCCCTTTCTTCCTTTCAGATATGTCTACTCTCAATGTGTTCCCCTCCTGGAGATCCGAATGAGGGGAACTGGAATCTCTCACATGCAGAGACATACCATATACTGCTTGGGAGTGTAATGTAGTTTTCCGTTAATTTCGACATAGGCAGTAGGTTACCCAGCCTAAAATCAGCCGCTCACTACGAGTCACACGCTGTCTGTAGCCGCCCATCTGTAGTACAGTCGCTACTTGTACTCTTTTTGTACCCAAAGAGAAAAGGTGCCTCTTCCGCCAGCTTCACCATTCTAAAGACTCTTTCTCTGAATTCGCTGCCGTTGAGGACCTACATATATAAAAGGAAATGACAGGAAAAGGACATGGTGAGAAAGATTTGGGATAGGAAAGGGGGAGCGATAGGCCGTTGTGGGACACACTTTGTCTGGCTCCTCCCCTTTGGCCTGTCAGGCTTGGGTGACCCTTCTAAAAGCCATGTTACCGCCGGCATAGCCCTTCGGATCCAGAGCACGCAAACCTCCTCGCCCACACGGTGAGAGCTACGTTAAGGCGGTGTTCCCTGAGGAAGACTTTACATAAAGACCAATAAAAAGAGAATGTTGTTTCACCTTCTTCACATAGAACATTAGCGGCATTTTGCCAATACTTATATCGTCATAGAAATCTGTGTGTGTTACATAGAGCATTGCGAAACAATGAGTATACCCACTCTTGTGACACATATATAAGACAACACATAGTACATAAATACAGGAGAGAAAATATGGTACAAACTATTACACAAACATTTAAAATTAGTTCAGGATTTACAGTTGTTTGCTGGTGACATTAAGCAATGCCTTTTTTTCTTTTTTTTTTTTTTGTTCAGGGTGGTAGTTAGTTTTCAGCTTTCTATCATTTTCAAAATATTACCTAACCTTTTACTTTGAGTTGTGTATAGGAACGTACAGAAAAAAGCAATTAGGAAAAATTATTGTTTTCAACTGGTAGATGTTTTCAGTAGTTTTAATTTTTTATGCAGTTCAAAAAAATAACACAACACTATTTACAGTAAGTATATACTTTTTACTGTCCTTTCATAATTTCAGGCAGTCACACCAACACTTTAATTTACAAACCTTGTTTTACTAAGAAAGCACTTGGCTACCGCCTGAGATTTTTGGCAGTCCATTTTAAACACCTTTCCTGCTCTGTTCATTTAGGAGTAAATCATGCTTCCCATTTCACATGTTGGCCTTCCGTTTTACTCAGCTGCAGCTCATTGTGCAGTGCAGCTCCTTAACATGTCATATCACATTTTTTAGAATGTTAATTTCATTATACACACAGCTACATAGTTAAGAATCTGAAACTTGTAGACACATTATAGCAAAACAATGACAGTCAGTCTTCACAACAATGTAAGATGCGCTGCAAAACATAATTTCTAAGATTAAACGTTTCATAATACAGTAAATATTATTGATGATACGTTTTCAAACAGTGCTCCCTTTTGTTCCATTCTGTGGACATAATGTTTCAAGAACACTATATAACGAACACATAAATACTTCTTTTACTTCGGGTGCGCCTGATAGTATGCGTTATTGTGAGGAGGTTATTGATTTAATTCTAGAAAAATCCTCCAGTTTTGAACTTAGTAACTTTGACGTTCGTATAGTGCCTCAGAAATCTGGCTTCCACTTTTTGCTTCATTCTTCCCCTCACAAATTCCTTTTATCTATCCAGTCCCAAGTCTATACAAAGTAGGATTTATGAGGTCTCTTCTATTATGTTTTCATTTCTACTAACCAGCAAAATTTCTTTCGCTGCAAAGGCTGTGGATTCATGGTGTACGGCATCCATGACAACTTCAGATTTTGAAACAAATGTGCCCCACACCCTATGGTTGCGGTGGCAATAAGTTCTGCATAATTTACTTAGCTCTTGCATATAGAGTTCAACCGGATTACTTGCTGGTTGGTAGGTCGAAATGTATTTTGGTTGGACATCGTATTAAAATGGCTCTGAGCACTATGGGACTTAACATCTGTGGTTATCAGTCCCCAAGAACTTAGAACTACTTAAACCCAACTAACCTAAGGACATCACGCACATCCATGCCCGAGGCAGGATTCGAACCTGCGACTATAGCGGTCACGCTGTTCCAGACTGAAGCGCCTAGAACCGCACGGTCACACCAGCCGGCTACGACATTGTATTACTCCGCACTCTTTTCCCAAATCTTAGAAATAAACTGAGACCCATTATCTAATAGCAACGATTTAGGTTTTCCTATGGTATTAAATTATTCTACCACCTTATGGGATACTGGTTTAGCTGCTGGCTTCTTCACAGGGAAAATATTTATAAATTCTGAAATTACTTCTGCTACTACAAAAATGTACGTAAAATTTCCAGAAGTTTTCTGGTGGGGGCCATATAAATCCACGGACAGCAAATACAGTGTATCTTCCAGTGTGATGTTTTGCGTAGGACTTTGATATGTTTTATTCGCTACCTTCCCTCTTTGGCAAACTTCACAGGACTTTATATGGTTGTTTTCTTTCTTGGTCACATTAATTATTATTGCTATTACACTTGGAAACTGTCCTGCTCATTTTTTCGGTCCACAGTGTCCTAATAAAGGCGAAAGTAGTCTGTCACCTCAGTCTCGAACTGAGACGAGGAACGTGCTTTCCAGTGTTCCCTATCCAGATTATTTCCTTTATACAAAACGCCTTTAAGGAGCTTGCAATATTTAGCAATTTGTTGATAAATTACACTATCAAAATGGACTTCTACTTATTTCCAAACGTTGTCTTCATTTTGGTAATGTCTCATGCTGTTTAGCAAATATGTTTACTTTCCCTTTCCTCATCACTTCTTTAATGAAACTAATTTGGAAAATACCATCTTCATTACATTCTATGGTGCACAGTTTAAATACTCTGGTGATCTAGATAAGACATCTGCTATGTAATTATCAGAGCCTTTGACATAACAGATCTCGAAACTGAACTGTTGAAGTTACAACGCCCAGTGGGTTAATCTGCCGGTTAATAAGCGGCAATCTTCCAGAAATATTACTGCTTTATGATCTGTATGGATAGTTATTTCATGTCCCCTAAATAATCACGGAATAGTTTCAAACCACTTATGAGTAGTAAGGCTTCCTGTCCTGATACTGCGCAGTTCCTTTCGTATTTAGTTAACGTCTTACTTGCGAAGGTTATCACGTTGTGAGAGAATTCTTCTGAACTAATGGTTCCTTGGAAAATTTCAAGTGTGATTCCATATGCGTTGCTATGTGCTCTAATTTGAAAGGATTCCATACATACTGGATGGTGCAAAACATTGTTTTCCATTAGTTCACTTTTCAGTTTTTCTGAGTCATCATGACATTCTTCAGTCAAAATAAAACCACTATTCTTTCTAAGTGGATTGTTTATCTGGGGACTATTAAATACTTGCCCCTTTGCGTTTTAAGTAGTATTGGCGTTTGCCAATCCCAGAAGTGGTAATCATATGATACCTCGCGTCGTGCCTGATTTAATTAGCACTGACGTTCCCCAGCCAGGTCATCGCACGTGGAAATTTAAGCACTTGCACGTGTTAAAATGCGGTAATGCACAGACATCTGCGGCTTCCTGAGTTACCATGAGTTGAAATGCTCATTATCAGTTAAAATGTGCATTTTTCGGAAGTAATAATTTCATACTAGGTTAGGAAAAGCTACATTTATTCGGTTTGAGAAAACCAAGCGGAGAACATGTTAGGTGACACTGTCACGGGCAGGCTGTTTGCATTTGCACGCCTACGACTGGCTAACTTCAATGCTATTTAAACCACCAACGGCGCAACGTATAGAATTTTTTTTTCTTGATGAGTACTTCTCAGCACAGCGTAGTCTGCAACACCCTTACAAGATTTACATTCTGTTTCTGACCACCTCGTAGAATTAAACAATTTGCCACCATCCGTGCAGTTGAAATCTTATTTTATTTTATTTTCACTACCTTCTTCAGGCCCAATAAGAATCTCTCAAAAATAAACGTTATTGGCATACTGGGCCGTATGTTCTGGATGTCTTCAATTGTAAACCGTATGCCAAGTGCTTCCTTTGAAGACCTCCTGTCTATGACAATTTCATCTTCAGCCCTCTCTGTCCAGCCCGCCTCTCTATCCATATTCTCCCCCACCCTTTCTCTGTAAATCTCCTCCTTTCCCTCTCTCTCTATCCAATTCCTCCTTTCGTAACTCTCTCAATTCCATCCTCCATCCTTCTCTTTGATAACGTCCTCATCCACCGCCTTTCTGTTCACCTCTTCCTCTCCACTCTATCGGCCAGTCTTCTTCCCCCCCCCCCCCTCTCTCTCTCTCTGCTCCTCTCTTCAGTCTCCGTCCACCTATTTCTTCCTCCCCCTATCTATAAAATGCCTCTTACTCCCCTCTCTCGTTCCATCTGCTCATGCCCCCTCTGTCTGTGCATCTCCTCCTCCTGCTGTCTGCCACCTATCCTTCTCCTCTTTCTTTCCATGTCCTCTTTCCCTCCCTCTATACATATCTCCTACTCTCACCTACCTGTCCATCCCCCGCTCCATCCCTCTCTTTGATCATCTTCTCATCCACCATCTTTCCCTCCATCTCATCCTCCACCCCTGTCACATCTCATCTTGTCCTTCCGCCTTTCTCTGCTCAGCCATGTCCATCTGAACCTGTAGTGCCTGCTGATGCTACCCCCCCCCCCCACCCTCACCCCCACCCCAACACACTCGTTTTCAGGGAAAGCTAGTTATTGGGGGTTGATAAATTCTTCTTGTCACTACCTCTGCTTCTAATGGAGCTACATGGTTCTACCCTTACAGTACTGATATGCATGCAGTTTGAAGTTTGTGTACCTAATTTAGTTTAAATCGATCAAGGTGTTTGTGGGTGAATGTTAGATATACATACAAACATGCCAGTTTACATATATACTAAGCCTTTCCTCACAGCTTCACCCACATATGTTGCACACATCTACTCCCTCTGTATTGTGTCCATCCTTTCCTCCATCCTCTCTGGGTACATCTCATCCTCCCACCTGTATCCCTCTGTCTCCTTCTCCACTCTTCGTCTGTTCTCTCTATCCCTCTCTCTGAATATGCTCTCTGCATATCCTTCTGACCATCAGTCAGTCCATCTCCTCCTCACCCTCTTCTACATGCCCACTACAGTGTCCACCTCCTGCCCCCCTCTCTGGCCATATCCGCCCCCTCTCTATGTCCATCTTTTTCTTCCCCTCTCTGCCCATTTACTCATCCCTCTTTTCTTTGTATTCATTGCCTCCACTCCCATGCCTCCCTGCCCATATCCTCCCACTCATCTCTTTCCCCATGCAGACCCTCCATACCTTCCTTTGCACATCCATCTAACTAATTAGGCCCTCAAAACATGTTGATAAAGTGGGCCATTATTACTCTCAAAACGTACTTATTGTGCAAGGCAGCCTACACATCTTCGTCTGGAAATAAATTTTTTGCCGTTCACATGTAGGTTGCCTTGCAGTGGAGGCTGATAAGAAAGTTTGGTATTGCTCCAACACAACACACTACTTGCGCAGAACAGACTACATTTCAGGGAGCTGAGAAATCTTGATTTAGCCTGTATCTCCAGTCCTAATGGAGCTACGACGTTCTAACTCCCATGGTGCTAAGAGTCATGAAATTTACTGTTCGTGTACCAAATTTGGTTGATATTGACCCTGAGGTTTGGGAAATGTTGGACACCCACACACCCACCCACGCACACACACACACACACACACACACACACACACACACACACACACGCACACATGTACATACACACACACACACACACACACACACACACACACACAGTTTATATATATATATATATATATATATATATATATATATATATATATATATATATGCTGAAATACTTGTGCTGAAATACTATTGCTATATGTATGACACACACACACACACACACACACACACACACATATATATATATATATATATATGTGTGTGTGTGTGTGTGTGTGTGTGTGTGTGTGGCATACATATAGCGATAGTATTTCAGCACCATTCCTCCATTTCTCTGAAAGTTTACTGTCAGTATGTATTATTGATTACAATTTATGGCAATGAGGCATGGTATTCTAATGCACATCTGATAAGAAATAAGTGCTGCTCAGTGTACAATGGGGAGATCTACTCTAGGAATTAGTAGAGAAAACGAGTACATAAATATAGGGGCAGTGAACACATTGCAGTAGATGATTCAATTACTATGGAACAGATTGCAGCAGATGGCTTAAGTACTACAGTAACGGCAGTGGAGTGGGGGTTAGGGGTATGTAGCCAGAGATATGTACGATAGATATGAGGCAGCTCTGTACTGTAAGTGATAAGGAAATAAGACGATGGTGACATATTATAAACTGATTAAATATCATGAAAAAAGCACATGGGATAGGTATTGTTTATAGATGTCAGCAAACGTTCTTAACATTTCTGCCCATAGTTTCTCCAGATTGCAACATGTTCATTATTCTCTGTCAACCATTTGGACCATAACCATCATCAGATCAAAATAAAACCTAAAGGAGTGATGAAATATAACTTGCCAACAACAGTAAAGTGAAATAGAGTTGTTGACCCATACATAGTACATATGCTTCAGGTTTTATTTTGATCGTATGAAGAGATACACATTGAAACGAAATTGTAAATACTGTTCTTGAAAATATTATTGAGTGGTGTTCTGCAAACTGTCTCACCGTCAGTTTCAAGAATATACAACATGTACAGTTCTGCACGTCTAGAACTTCAAATCGAATGATAAAAAATGTGGAGAGGAAGTAGTAACTAGAGTAGAAACATCAGTATTTTCAGGTATCCATACTGATATGAATGTAAAGAGAAACCCATTTTTGATTTTTTAAAACAACACAGTTCAACTACATTTCCATTTCGAATTACCGCATATTTTGTCTGTCAGTCTGCCTCTCAAACTTTGTTTCAGCTTCCTCAACCTGGGGCCCATCCTCTTCTGGACATGACCTTTATAACGTTGCAATCTTCAGCCTTCAGTATAAAAAATTTCCGGTTTTATTAGATTTTGAAGTAATGCTCATAAAATTTTTAACATTTTCAACTGGTGTAGATTATGCATCAAAAAATTAAATAAAATACTTCCCATGTGAGTGTTCGAAAAATTGCTAGTTTTATAATGAGATAAAAATCTTAAAATGTAATTATTTCCCGTTCTAACTACCCTTAACACAAAACGTTTTGTTCAGTGCTTCCACCAAAATATTTCCTCACTCACCAGGTAATATTAAATTTCTAAACAAACTGAAAAAGTGTATTTTTGGCAGCTTCTTTTATTACGTAGAAGATAAAATTAAATTTCTAAACAAACTGAAAAAGTGTATTTTTGGCAGCTTCTTTTATTACGTAGAAGAGTTTCTATTGTTTTCATACGTAAAACATAGTGGGTACGAATTACTAATTCGCATCTGACAAAAGAAAGAATTTGTTCATGGTCATCATGTAGCCATATTTACAAAAATATATAATACGAACGTAAAATTAACTCTGCATTATTACGATTAATAGTACAAGTGATCCATGGAACGTGGGAGTATTTGGCTGTGACTGAAACCTATCATAAGAAATAGTACATTGTGGTCGGAACAAATTTTGTAAGGACATTATCAACCTTGAAGGAGCAAGGTGGATACATGTACGTGAATAGTGTAATGCACGGATGCCCTGTGAAACTCATTGACGAACTGATGACATAAAGTGTGGTGAAAATGTAGTCTCTTTGAGACAAAGTTAGTGTATGTGGTGATCACGAGGGTGATAAGTGGTGATGTAAAGCCGATGTCTACATCTGCAAGGAATAATAAAGCTTGCATAACATGTTAAATGGTAGATTGAGTGATAGTTTTAATTGTCACCTATCAAAATTAAGCTACAATCTAGAAATTTAGCCATGGCGTTAGTCTTTCTCCGCATATATTTTCTTCTGTTGCGTGACGCGTTTTCCAGACGATGGAAGACGTGGTGGACATCTTTGTAGTAGAAGTGGCTTTGGCCATTCGGGAACGTTTCAGAAAACCTCTTAGTCATTCTAGAAATGCCTGCCACGTAATGGTCTCTTCTTCCGAGGAAAGAGGAACAGACCATTGGTTTTCACGACAGGAGAATATCGGGCGTGAGGTAATATTTGATAGCCCAAAGAAGCAGTGTGAGCCCTGTGTTGAATGTTCTGGAGCCATGTCGTATAGCAAAAAAATCCTTTGGACAGCTTCCTGCCACGCACTGTCTTGACAGCCATAACCAGTGCAAGAGATTTCGGTAGTATGTGCTTTTCCCATGTACAGAATGTTGTTCAAGATGATGGAAACTGATCCGCGACGGATTTCCACTCATCGCCTCGCTCATGATTTGTTAGTTGCTGAAGCACCAGGGCCTCCACGTCTGTGATTTCCTCAAATTGCTTCAGGCGAAGGCCGGGATGGTTCCTTTTAAAGGGCACAGTCGACTCCTTTCCCCAAATTTTCCTAATACGACTTGACCGATGACCTCGCTGGTTGGTCCCCTCGTCCCCAGTCAACCAGCCTCCACGTCACTTCCAGTTCTCAGTTCTAAACAGAGAGATGGTATGCCACGTCATTCTGTCACTCAGATTTGTTTGACCACCTTGGAGGCCTTTGTTGCTGTAGACTTCTTGCCGCACGATACTCCATTGCTCTGTTTTGTTTTTCCTTCACTAGTGGCGGGCAGCGGTTCTGTGACGAGGAGGAGTCACTGCGCACCAAGGCTACATTGCGGAAAAAAAGAGAAACAAATGGCTAGGTGCAAACAGGACTCGCGCAGTGAGTGTTCCGTACAAACTTAATTATCTATATAGGCTGATTATCAAAATCGCGGATCAAGGATACTGCTCATTTTTCCCTGTTATATATATTATTACTGACAAGGTGCGGGCAAAGGGATTCGAACACTTTCGAGAATGTTTTAATTTCAAGTATGAAGTCGGGTAACAAATGACAAATGAAATATTTTCCGTGTGACAGAATTACGAAGTAACAATTACGGAATTTGTCGTTTACTTGCACTGTAAACCCTTTCTTCTTGTCAACTTTCATGATTCTGTGCCAACTGTAAGTACCGTCTAGATTCTCATGAGTGAGTTTTCGAGTATCGAAATATGTGACAAAAATTCCCGTCTTTTAAATAAAGTGAGTTAGAAGCTTCAAATTTTTACAGTGCGAAAGGAGCATAGTCCTAAATATATGACATAGATTTTAACTTGATACTTCTATTCGTTCTTGAAAAGAAGCGTTCCTAATTGTCGAACGGGCAGACAGACAGACAAAAGTCTGTGGTAATATCAGTATATGTCTGTACTGCTTACTTTTACTTGTTATGGAAGTGAGGCTGAGTGTATCGGTAGGAGTGGAGTTTGGCTAAGGGATGTGACAGTGTATACTCTTATCCAAGCTTTGCGCTCAATTTTCTAAATGATTTAAGACCTGACACAATAATACAAATCTTCAGGAAAATACGAGGGCTGTCCAGAGAGTAACTTACGATCGGTCGCAAAATGGAAACGACTATGAAAATCCGATAAATCTTTGCAAAGATGTGTTGGGCAGTGTCTCTAGTATGACTCTAGGTAGAATTATGTCGCTCTTTTCATTCCTGAGCTCTTAGTGAGCGCGTAAAGATGTTATAGAAAATAGTGTCTCCCGCCAAGTACGAGGGCCTGGTGAGAATTTTCCCCTGATGCTATACAACCAACATTACGTAACTGTCGTGCGGTTTCTTCTTCAAGACAATTCTCAGCCTCATTCTGCAGCGGCAATGAAGATGTTCCTGCATCGTGTCAATTGGAAATGTTTGGTTACCCACAATACAGCCCGCAATTGTCTCCCACTGAGTTTCATCTCTGCTCAAACGAACCGCTGAAACAACATTTTGGCACAGACAACGAGCTTCAGGCTAGCGTAGAGAATTGGCGGAAAGCACTGGCGGCTGCCTTCTATGATGAGGGTATTTGAAAGTTGGTACAACGCTACGACGAATGTCTGAGTCAGAACGGCGACTACGTAGAGGAGTAGCTGAAAGGTGTAGCTAACTGTTACAAATGAAACATTTCTGATTTACACTGTGATTTTCATTTCGCGATCAATCGTAACTTACTTTCTGGACAGCCCTCGTAATCTGCCCGCCCAACATGAACCTAGTGTACCTGTATTATCTAATATAAATACTTCGCTGTACTGAGATTGCCGGCAGGAGTGGCCGGGCGCTTCTAGGCGCTACAATCTGAAACCACGCGACCGCTACGGTCGCAGGTTCGAATCCTGCCTCGGGCATGGATGTGTGTGACGTCCTTAGGTTAGTTAGGCTTAAGTAGTTCTAAGTTCTAGGGGACTGATGACCCCAGAAGTTAAGTCCCATGGTGCTCAGAGGCTTTTTTTTTTCTTTTTTTTGTATTGTGATTAACTTGACAAAAGAGATACTCAGTTTCGCGTACAACAACACACACTAGTCAAGGAGGTAGCACAATGGCATCATACTACTACCAACACCTTGATCAAACGCTGACAACCCAGAAAACATATACAGTGTACAGTGACACAGTAACAAAACATGCATCGATCATGAAGGCACACAGAAAGGTGAATTGAATCACTGAAGGTCTATCGCTAGATTACAATTCTTCAGTTTCTCATTTACTTTTATTTAGCGTATCACAAAAAAAATATACATTTGAAGCAAATTACGAACTACTGTCCTGGCCACAAATGCACTCTTTTGATCATTCCGTCACAACCAGGAAGCTTTTTGGGTCCCCAGGGAAAAAATCTCAGATGACATTCTTGAATTACGTGGCGAACAATCTGTTTTTCAACGCCACGGTCACAACTTCAGGAAATAGTTTTCTTCCAGTTCTACAGAGAGTCGGCACACCTTCTAGTGATTGTTCTTCAGTCAGAAATCTACTAGAGATTACATGGTATTCAAAGCCAGGTGGTTTGGTGGATATGTACGGAATCTTTATTTGTTACTCAGAGAAACTTTCATAATCACTATCAGATTCTAGCACCCTTTAATCTTCATTCTGGGGTTTCTTCAGCCGATGCTAAAGTGTTGTTGTTGTGGTCTTCAGTCCTGAGACTGGTTTGATGCAGTTCTCCATGCTACTCCATCCTGTGCAAGGTTCTTCATCTCCCAGTACCTACTGCAACCTACATCTTTCTGAATCTGTTTAGTGTATTCATCTCTTGGCCTCCCTCTGCGATTTTTACCCTCCTCGCTGCCCTCCAATACTAAATTGGTAATCCCTTGATGCCTGAGAATATGCCCTACCAACCGATCCCTTCTTCTAGTCAAGTTGTGCCACAAATTTCTCGTCATTCCAATTGTATTCAATACCTCCTCATTAGTTATGTGATCTACCCACCTAATCTTCAGCATTCTTCTGTAGCACCACATTTCGAAAGCTTCTATTCTCTTCTTGTCTAAACTATTTATCGTATATGTTTCACTTCCATACATGGCTATACTCCATACAAATACGTTCAGAAATGACTTCCTGACGCTTAAATCTATACTCGATGTTAACAAATTTCTCTTCTTCAGAAACGCTTTCCATGCCATTGACAGTTTACATTTTGTATCCTCTCTATATCGACCATCATCAGTTATTTTGCTCCCCAAATAGCAATACTCATTTACTACTTCAAGCGTCTCATTTCCTAATCTAATTCCCGCAGCATCACCCGATTTAATTCGACTACATTCCATTATTCTCGTTTTGCTTTTGTTGCTGTTCATCTTATATCCTCCTTTCAAGACCCTGTCCATTCGGTTCAACTGCTCTTCCAAGTCCTTTGCTGTCTCTAACAGAATTACAATGTCATCGGCGAACCTCAAAGTTTTTATTTCTTCTCCGTGGATTTTAATTCCTACTCCCAATTTTTCTTTTGTTCCCTTTACTGCTTGCTCAATATACAGATTGAATGACATCGGGGAAAGGCTACAACCCTGTCTCACTCCCTGTCCAACCACTGCTTCCCTTTCGTGCCCCTCGACTCTCATAACTGCCATCTGGTTTCTGTACAAATTGTAAACAGCCTTTCGCTCCCTGTATTTTACCCCTTTCACCTTCAGAATTTGAAAGAGAGTATTCCAGTAAACATTGTCAAAAGCTTTATCCGAGTCTATAAATGCTAGAAATGTAGTTTTGCCTTTCCTTAATCTAGCTTCTAAGATAAGCCATAGGGTCAGTATTGCCTCACGTGTTCCAACATTTCTACGGAATCCAAACTGATCTTCCCCGAGGGCGGCTTCTACCAGTTTTTCTATTCGTCTGTAAAGAATTCGTGTTAATATTGTGATGCAGTAGCTTATTAAACTGATAGTTTGGTAATTTTGACATCTCTCAACACCCGCTTTCTTTGGGATTGAAATTATTATATTCTTCTTGAAGTCTGTAGCCATATAATTTTAAGAAATGTGCATCATTTAACAGAAGTGTTAGATGTATTACCTAACTTAAATTTCACAGTAATGGTAGCTTCTCACCTTGTTATCTAATACTGTCACAGTGTAAAAATACACTAACCGTATTGTTAGCTTAGCTTATGTAAACCATTATGAAGAGAGCCACTGAGATGTAGTAGTTGTTTAAATACGTATAATGAACATCATGTCTAGAGCTGGCAATATAATATTAATTCGTGGAACATTAAACCTTCTAAATCATCCTGCACGCACTCTAAATGCATACTGCCTTGCTTACTTCATGCTAATGATGTAATTTTAGGGATAAAAAATCGAACGTAACTCCAGTTGACGGTACGGGTACTATATAAGGATTTTATGGTGGCTGAAGAGATGCAGAATCCGTCTTTCGTGCCACAGGTGGGCGGCATGATCAGCAACACGGGACACAGCGTCATCTTCACGGTGGAGAACACGACGCGGCACCACGTCAACGTGTCTGGCGGCCCGCTCTCCTACAAGTACCAGTTCCACGAGATACACGTGCACTACGGACAGCACGACGACTCGGGCTCCGAGCATAACATCAACGGCTACGCCTTCCCCGCCGAGGTGAGTTGCCGGCGCCAGGAGCCACTTAAGTCCTCCGTCTCTCCACTTTGAAACCAGCCAGACTCCACTCACTGAGCAAACACTGTGCGAGGGCGTGCTGTTGTCAACAGTGCAGTCGTTGAATGTTTATGTGTCATGTCGTAACAATTACTAAATACAGTCTCTATTGAGAAATGAGTGAAAATGACGTTTAATGACGTTGGAAACCACTCGAAACTCATGACTAACTCTTGATTGCCAGCTGACTTTCCTTAATAAACAGAGCTCCTTGAGGGTGTAGTGAGACCGGTAAGTAAGAACGTTGTACCACGACATGTGTAAGGAATAGTCTTACACGACCGACGGTGCAAGTTTAATGCTTGATTATTGTTTTTGATTGTGTCTAATGGCATATTGATATATTGATAATTATTTGTGTTTTCCCTGATAACGAGATAATGTAGTTTCTAAACATTTTGTGATAAAGAACATCGCCATATTTCGAAAACTGGTGCTGAATTATCTTCACGCTGAAATAAAGAGCAGTCGAAAGAGATCGCTAGTATTCACACTGACTTAATGTTTTACTCTGACACTAAAGTTCAAATAGGATACATTTTGCTGGAGAATGAATAATTTAATCACTTGCACATTCTAAACGTCTCTACTACGATTTATACACATTCGACCGTGTTCCATGATACCGTATACCTGTAAGCTGACTGCTTCCTTTCGGAGCTTGTGGTTCAGCGTCGAGCGACCGCTTCTCCGGACGTCTGCCGCTTTTAATTAATACAGTCTCTTTGGCCTATGAGATACAGTTAAAAAAGTAAATTCTATGCCTCTTATCAGTGCCCTGTAGTAATCCAACAATTTTGGAAGAACTCCAAGATGCGACAACTGGATTCTTAAACGAGCTCCACAAACATCACTAGATCTTCAATAAGCATTTGCTACCATCTCCACAAAATCTCCGATATTGAAATTTCGACTCGAGCGAAACGGAATTTCTTATCATCTAATAACCTTTGACTAGTCGCCTTCTTTCGTTAAACGACATGTCCAGCTAGATACTTTCTCTACGCTTTGTTAGACTGCCTCTTCCGCAACGGTCCGAGTACGCTCGGTAAACAGCAAAAGCTGTCTTGAAAAAAAAAAAAAAAAAAAAAAAAAAAAAAAAAAAAAAAAAAAAAAAAAAAAAACATTATGACACTTCCCACGTTCGCGTACGGGAACACATTTCTGAATACTTTGGAATATTTCCGCTACCGAGTACCCAAATACGCACCGCAATACCACCAGAACCTCCGAACACTCAAAACTTATCTTCTGCCCCCAACAGCGGTGTTGGCCGGCTCCTAGATTCTGATAGCTCCAAACTGCCATACGAAAGTTTATTCAACACACAAGCCTGTGGTCCAATAAACCTTCGCTGCAATATGTAGGTACTTCTATTGCCCATTTCCCGTTAACACTATTGCAGTAAAGTGCTGCTGGTTGCCGACACTATCAACAGATTATTCCCAAGGTGTATTACGAAACACCAGCGACCCCATGAAAATCACTCGCCTTTTAAAACAGCTGAGTCGTCGCAGCATGGAAAATCAGGCGTATATCTCCAGGCTAGAGTATAGACCAGAATACATGTCTGCAGAAATTTATTCAAGTAGGGGCACGATTACAAAAGTTACGTTTCTGATACAACTTGTTAGCTGAGCACGACACAAAATTTGACACGAAATATACAAATCGTGTAGTATCCTCCGTGGGTAGGTTACCACTATACGTTAAACATTGTGCATATTGTTAGTTTATCCCAACTATGTCTTTTCGCATTATTAACTTGCTGAGTACCAGCGTTTCCATGGTACGTTTTTATTACTCTCTTATATTAGCCCGTCTCGTTCTTCCCTCTCATTCCCTGCCTATCTCCTCCAACTCCTCACTGTTTGTCCATCTATTCCTGCACCTCTTTCTATCCATCTCCTCCTTTTCCCTCCCTCTATCCATTTATTCCTCCCCTTCTGTCCACTACTCCTTCCCCTCTATCATCTCCTCTTCACATCTCCTCTACGTATCTCCAAGTCTCCCTCTATCTATCCATCTCTTTCTCCCTTCACCCAATTCATTTCCTCCTCTTTCCTTTCTCTGTCCACCTCCTCCTCGCCCTACATGCTTTGTCCTTCTCCTCCTCTTCTCTTTCTGTTCATTTCTTCCTCCCCTCTCTCTCTGTTCATCCCCTCCTCATCCCTCTCTCTGCCTATCTCTTCCTCCTCCTGCCTCAGCCCACATCATCCCCTTCCTTTGTCCATCACTTCCTCTCCCCTCCCTCTGTCAATTTCCCCCTCCAACTCTCTCTATCCACCTCCTCCTCAACTTCGACCTGTGCTAAACTCCTAGTCCGCCCCCCCCCCCCCCCTCTCCATGTCTGTGCATATCCTTCCCCCCATTCCCTCTTCACGTCATCATGCTTACCCCAAGAAAACCCTGTTGATTCTTATCCCCAAAGTATTTCTTTCCAGATCAAAATAAATGTACATGTATCAAATTTGGTTGAAATCACTCCATGGGTTTAAATAAAGCTTTTTACCCGTGGATTTTCCAGCGATACACGCATTTCAAATATATTTCTCATACACACTGAAGAGCCGAAGAAACTCGTACACCTGCCTAATATCTTGTAGGGACCGCGCGTGCATGCACATGTGCCGCAACACGACGCAGCATGGACTCGACTAAAGTCTGAAGTAGTGCTGGAGGGAACTGATACCATGAATTCTACAGGACTGTCCATAAATTCGTAAGACTACGAGAGAGTGGAGATCTTTTCTGAACTACATATTGCCAGGCATCCCAGATATGCTCAATAATGTTCATGTCTGGAGAATTTGGTGGCCAGCGGAAATGTTTAAACTCATAAGAGTGTTCCTGGAGTGACTCTGTAGAGTTCTGGACGTGTGGGGTGTCGCATTGTCCTGCTAGAATTGCCCAGGTCCGTCGGAATGCAAAATGGATGCAGGTGACCAGACAGGATGCTTACGTACGTGTCACCTGTCAAGAGTCGTATCTAGACGTATCAGGGGTCCCATATCACTGCAGCTGCATATGCCCCCCCCCCCCCCTCCCTTGGGCATGGGTGTGCGTGTTTCTCCTCAAGATAATTTAGGCTAAGTAGTGTTTAAGCGTAGGGACTGATGACCTTAGCAGTTAAGTCCCATAAGATATTACACACATTTGAACTTTTTTTTTGCACATGCCCCCTACCATTACAGAGCCTCCACCAGCGTGAACAGTCCCGTGCTGACATGCAGGGTCCATGGATTCATGAGGTTGTCGCCATACCCTTTCACATCCATCCGCTCAATGCAATTTGAAACGGACTCAGCCGACCATACTACACGTTTCTAGTCATCAACAGTCCAGTGTCGGTGTTAACGGGCCGAGGCGAGGCGTAAAGCACCGAAAAGGCATATCGATGATGTTTCGTTAAATGGTTCGCATGCTGACATTTCTTGATGGCCCAGAATTGAAATCTACAGCAATTTTCGGAAGGGTTGCACTTCTGTGACGTTCAAAGATTCTCATCTTTGTTCTGCAGGATCTCTTTCCCGCCGCAGCGATGTCGGAGATCTGATGTTTTACGAGACTCCTGATATTCATGGTACACTCGTGAAATGGTGGTACGGGAAAATTTCCCTTTCATCGCTACCTGGGAGATACCATGTCTCATCGCTCGTGCACAGACTATAACACGTTTCCAGTAATCAACAGTCCAGTGTCTGTACTGATAGGCCCAGGAGAGCCGTAAAGCTTTGTGTCGTGCAGTCATCAAGGGTACACGAGTGGACCTTCGGCTCCGAAAGCCCATATCGGTAACGTTTCGCTGAATGGTTCGTACGCTGACACTTGCTAACGACCCAGCATTGAAACTGCAGCAATTTTCGGAAGGGTTGCACTCCCGTCACGTTGAACAATTTTTTTCAGTCGTCGTTGATCCCGTTCTTGCAAGATCTTTTACCAGCCGCAGCGATGTGGGAGATTTGCTGTTTTACCAGACTCCTAATGTTCACGGTACACTATTGAAATGGTCGTACGGGAAAATAACCACTTCAACGCTACATCGGAGATGCCGTGTCCCATCGCTTGTGCGCCGACTACAATACCACGATCAAACTCATATCATGATAACCTGCCATTGTAGCAACAGTAATCGATCTAACAACTGCGCCAGACACTTGTTGTCTTACATAGGCGTTGCTGATAGCAGTGCCCTATTATACCTGTTTACATATCTCTGTATTTGAATACGCGTGCCTATACCAGTTTCTTTGGCGCTTAGTGTATATCTGTTAAAGACAGTATAAGACATCGTTGACAAAGTTAGACCAAATTTCAAACTATACACGAACTTCTTTAAAATTGGGTAACACTTCTCCATCTTACCTGTGTATCAGGGCTAAATGGCCAGACACACAATGGATATATGGCCAGCTGGAAAAAAAAGCTTTAAAAACCAATAGTGAATCGTATAAAAGAATGTCCAATAATCTTAGTATGTTTTATTGAACTGTTTGTAACAGTCAAGTGTTCTAGAGGAAGTAATAGGGAATCACACAAGTCGTTCCTCATTGGCTACAACGAAACAGGAACATTAACCCATTGCTGTTTTGGAATCACAACCAATTTTTATATCTCGCTATAGAGTTTTCCTTGGAATATAAAACTCTATAGAACCTATTATGTCTGAACTACTCTTTTATGTTTTTACTTTATTAATAGTAATTTGGAGGTCTTATTTTTTCATCTGCCTTCTGCAGAATCAATCTTCGGAATGTATTCAGTTGTCTTCTGTAAAAATAAAGCAATTCCCGTCAAGACTAAAAGTAACCGTAATTTTACGGTGTGGATAACTATTCAAAAAGGGTATGGCCATCTCTCCCATCCTGGCTTAGGTTTTCCGTGATTTCCCTAAATCACTCCAGGCAAATGCCGGGATGGTTCCTCTGAAAGGGCACGGCCGACTTCCTTCCTCATCCTTCCCTAATCCGATGAGACCGATGACCTCACTGTCTGGTCTCCTTCCCCAAACAACCCCAATTCATCTCTCCCAGCCGACAGGGAGAGATGGCCACAGCACGTCATCAAACTTGGTGGACTATAACACAAGGAGAAAGAACTTGATGGTTAGCAACAAGACCTATATTGCCTAGAAATGTAAGTTTCCCTAATTACTCAGTGTAACTTACGGAAGGTGGAAAGTATTGGCATGCTATATAATATTACGGTGTATTAAAATCTAAAATCAAGGATAACACTGACTTTTTCTTGAAATAAAGAGTAAAGTGCTGCATTAACGTGTAGGTTGCGCAGAAGACTATCAACTGACTGCAGAGCTGTAAAACTTGAAGTTGAAGAACCGCAGCAGTTACCCATCTCCCCCATATGGTTATCGAATCCTGTTTTACCCTACCTTACCACGCGTGATATCAACACTAAACACGCACAACACTTATGCACTCTGATGGCCCCTCCAGCCGTCACAGAAGAGTCTAACCATACCCAGCCATTTACATATCCGACGGTGGTATGCAGGTATACCACGTTACATTGCGATCCCACTATGGTTTCAGGGTGCGCCACCTATTTTTATCAGGCAGTGTATGTTTTGATTATTTGTAATCTTGTGTTTGCGATTCAAGAGCTACCAACTTTATACTATTGCGTATTTAACTGCATTTCTCAGATCCAGTAGTCTGTGAGGAGCACGTTGAGTGCACCTCTCGTGGCTTCTTCAGTTGACGAATTTGTACATAACATATTCAAGTGCATATAATTGTGTATAGATGTTAGTTTTCCGTTGCACTATGAACATAAAGTAACTGTACTGTGGCCATAATGGGCTGTGGTTTTCTGTTTCTGGAGGGCTGGCAACACTGAGTGGTAGAGGGGGATCCCCCGACCACAGTGAGCATCGCACGAGTACGGCAGAACTCCAACACACGTTATAGTGTTCAGCTGCGAGAAATATGTCGGTAAGGAATACCGAAAAGTACGAACCACGTGTTGTGATCCGTGTTCTAATCGCGGAATGAACAACACTAACCGAATTTTTTTCACGAATTGAGACGGTTTCCAGCGAAGGTGTTACAAACAGAACGTGTGTGTAGGTGATGTAAGGAGTTTAGTGGAGGCAGAACCAATGTTCATAACGAAGAGAGGAGTGGAAGACCTTTCATTCTGAGTGACGAGTAGGTGCAAGAAATCTAGGAAACTGTTCGTGAAGGCAGCCAGTTGACAGTGGATGAAACTTTTGGCAATTTTTCCACAACTCTCCAGAACTCTCTTAAACTAGACATTCACAGAAAGGCTGGGATGCCGAGAACCGTGCACAAGATGCGTCCCAAAACAACTGACAAGACAGCGCAAAAAAAAAAAATGGGTCAACAGCGTCCATGAGTTTCTTGAGCAAGTTGAATTGCAAGGTGAGGATTTTATGGGCTCCGTTGTAACTGGAGACGATACGTGTATGGTTCATTACACACCTGAGACAAAAAGGTCGTTGTCACAGTGGCGTTACACCGATTCCGCATCTGCATCTGCCAAAAAATTCAAAACCACAATGTCGTGCAAAAAAACATGGTCTCACTGTCTGCAACCGAAAAGACATCACTTTAGTTCAATTTGTACCTCAGGTGGAGACCATCAATGCACAGCAATATTGGGTCCCTTAAAAGACTCCAAAGGAGCATTGAAAACAATAGTTTGGGAGTGCTAACAAGAGGAGGGTGCTTGTTGCACAATATCCGTCTTCACACAAGCCTAACCACCAAGGCCTCCTGGCCTCATTGTAATGTTTTGAATAGCCTCCTGTACTGCCCTGACTTGGCGCCTTCAGATTATCATCATTTCTTGCCCTGGAAGTCCGCCTCGATAGCTGAGTGGTCAGCGCGGCGGAAAGCTGTGCAAAGGGGCCCAGGTTCGATTCCCGGCTGGGTCGGAGATTTTCTCCGCTCAGTGGCTGGGTGTTGTGTCGTCATCATCGTCATCATCTCAGCCCCATCGAGGCGCAAGTCGCCGAAGTTGTGTCAACTGACAGTACTTGCACCAGGCGACCTGTCTACCAGACGGGAGGTCCTAGCCACACGACATTCCATTTCATCTCTTGGAAGGTACACGTGAGTGGAATTAAGTGTAGAAAGTGGTTCTGAAGTGGGAAATGAACTGGCGGTAGAGTTCTTCGAGAAGGACCAAAGCTCACAACATAAACTCAACGGGATGGCGTATATGTGGAAAAATAGTAAGTGTATCAACAAAATCTTGTAATATTTTTCTCAAATACACTTTTTCAAAAACAGAAAATACAAAAATTTAGTAGTCTTACTCTCTAAACATACATCGTAATTTAGGTCCTGTGTAACTTTCTATCGCCCATCCCCTTCCTTTTGAAACAGTCATCTGACAGTAACTTGCTAAAACGTCGAAACTAGTAATGATACCGTTAGAGTAGCCTGTGGATGAAATGTATGATAAAACATTTCACAAAATGGTCCTGCTTCTCGAGGATTATATGTGTAGCCTACGTGACTACAACATTATTCGCAACAATGAGGCAGTATCCAGAATGAGAAGGAAGTTTCATATCTGCGCACACTCCGCTGCAGAGTGAAATTCTTATTCTGGAAACATCCCCCAGGCTGTGGCTAAGCCATGTCTCCGCAATATCCTTTCTTTCAGAAGTGTTAGTTCTGCAAGGTTTGCAGGAGAGCTTCTGTGAAGTTTGGAAAGTAGGAGACGAGGTACTGGCGGAAGCAAAGCTGTGAGGACGGGGCTTGAGTCGTGCTTGGGTAGCTCAGTTGGTAGAGCACTTGCCCGCGAAAGGCAAGATTCCGAGTTCGAGTCTCGGTCCGGCACACATTGTTAATCTGCCAGTAAGTTTCAATGAGAGAGTATTACAAATGTTCAGCATTTCTACAGCACAGGTCACTTGAAGTTCGTCTTTCGGTAGTTTCCTTCATCTGCATGTAGCAGGTAGATTCGCATTGTACACATGTCGCTGGATTGGTATAATGATGAAATTAGAGAAAAAAATGACACGTGAGGTTCTATAGGCGGACTTTCATCCCAGGCAGCCAACTTGGATGGATCCGGAGTGGAGACAAACGATACTGGTAACAGCTTTGTTGCCCCACATACACGCTTACTATGGGATGGCTCGGAGAGTACGCATGGAAACGCATTCGGATGGAGTACAGCCATTGCGCGCGATTGGTCCTAACGATGCACCTAACGTTTAATGAAATAATGTACTACACGCCGCACTTTTACGAGTAGCGGGAGTGTGTGACGGCGGCAGGCACACGTCCGCAGCCGCCTGCCACAGCATTTCGGCCCGGCACGAGGCTCGCTAATATTTCAAAGGGCGCGCGACATTAAGCATCCGCCGTTCGGAGCGCTAGTGAGCCATTAATCCGGAGCCTGGCGGTACCGCGCCGCTGCCTTGCGCCCCCTACCGCCGCGCCGACTAACTACGCCGTACATTAGGTACTACATTAAGTGTAAATGACGCCTCGGACCCCCGTGTTTGTGCGAATGTACTGCTACACTGTTTGCCTCTCCGTGCGACGCGCTAACAGTATTTCGTGGAGCAGTGTCGCGTCCGGTTATAAAGCCTGGTACTGGACCTGGCGAGTACGTCGTAACAGTTGCAGAAGTCACCCTAGCAGTGTTTCAGTATCAAAGTGTTGGCAGGACGCGACCAAATGGTAACCGCAACCGCTTTACTACTACTTACTTGTATTATTTGGCAATAAATGCAATTTAAAAATGACTTCTGAAGCATATGACATTTCCAGACGTTAGTCGTCTGGCGTATTTACACCTACATCTACATGAGTTCTCTATTATTTCACTTTTTTGGCAGAGGCTTCATAGAGCAACTTGAATCCTATTTTTCAACCGTTTCACACTCGAATAATATGTGGAAAAAATAAACACCTACATCTTTCCATACGAGCTCTGATTTCTCATATTTTATCACGATGATCAGTTGTTCCTAAGTTCTTGTGATGCTTATGTATTCAGTTGAATCCGCTGCCTTTAAATTTGTGTAATTGCTAGTGTAACCGAAACTGATGGAGTTTTTTAGCAGTCAAATGATGATATCACGTTTTTTGTACCATTCAGGGGATTTTGCCATATTTCCCTCCATGCGGGTACATTATCTCAATCATTTTGTAATTTGTTATGATCTTATCAAGATTTCACTCTACGGTAAAGGACAACATCTTTATCTTCTGCTCAGATTGCTTCTTAAGCCGTTTATATAGATTAGGAACAGGAATGGACTATAACACTTCCTCGGAGAAACCCAGATACAGTTTCTGTTTCATTAGATGGCTTAAAACTTCGATCTGTCTAATAGTAAATTACGAATGCAACTGCATAACTGAGAAGGTGCTCCATAGACCCGCAATGCGATTACAAGCCATTTGTGAGGGACCGTTCAAAAGCCTTCTAGAAGTCTGGAAATGTGGAATCAACTTGAGATTCCCTGATGACACCACTCATTACTTCGTATGACGAACGTGTAACGAAAGTTAAAATAACATACCGAAATGCAGCTGGGTAACCTCATTTGAACAAAACCGATATTTCAGCAGCTGAACTCCCCGTCATATTCAATACCCAATTCAAACGACATATCGCTGTGCTTTGCATGTTCTGTCCGGTGGGATACTCCAAACATGGGCGCTAATAACCTCGACGTTGAGCGTCAGAAGCTCCAAACACACACACGCCAAACATGAAACCACAAGGAAGGCGTATGCAGAAAGACAGAGCACATGGTAGTGAAATTAGCTGCACAACACAACCATAGATGACCAACGTCAGACGTTATCGATGATGAAATATTAGCCAACAGTAGATGCTAACTTAACTCCACCGTTATCTGAGAGGGAGAGTGCAGGATTATAAACAGAATTTAAGAACAGTGCTCCTTCTCTTCTTTAAGATAATTTGCTAGTTACACCTAGACAGCTTCCTTAATAACAACAGTCAAACAATTGGAATTGCTTATCGTTTCTCTATGTTTCTATATTCCGCTGGATGACCGGTACAAAGGCTGTGTTCTGAAATTGCAGATTTTCCAGGCTGCTGTAAGCGTGTGGGATACTTATGCGACCGGCCGGAGTGGCCGTGCGGTTCTAGGCGCTACAATCTGGAGCCGAGCGACCACTCCGGTCGCAGGTTCGAATCCTGCCTCAGGCATGGATGTGTGTGATGTCCTTAGGTTAGTTAGGTTTAATTTGTTCTAAGTTCTAGGCGACTGATGACCTCAGAAGTTAAGTCGCATAGTGCTCAGAGCCATTTGGGAAACTTATGCCTCATATAACAGACCTCCACTGTTCTGATGATTTGGCCACAACAGCGAGGCGTATAGTAGTCATCCGCCTCCTAGATAGCTAAATTAGCCTTTACAGAGACTGTAAGTGCCGTATTCCTAAATGACGGTCGGAAAACCCAGTTCACATTGTGTTTCCCAAGAATTTGACCAACTCTCTTGGAAATACAACCAGCGTAAAACAAAGCAGCTGTAGACTTAAGCGTCACCTCATTAACCTCAACACACTCAACCGACATGTGATCGATAGTGCAACGGTCCTATGATCTGTCTCAAACTATACTCAATTTGGCGTGAGGTATCTGAGGTTGAGCTAAATCAGCTGATCAGCTGACAAACTTTCAGTGACTGAGGTGATATGGATCCTATCGACGAAGGTTTCAACTACCATTTCACGCTTATCTGGTAGGTGAGAACCACCAGGCCAAAAAAAAAAAAAAAAAAAAAAAAAAAACTGGCTTCCTGTAACAGGCATGTTCCAACGTACCATTATCCTCTTTCCTGACCAACATATCAAAGAAGAGAAGGCAGTTATCCTTTTACACCTCCACAGTAAAGTCAATATTGTAACTGGACTGAACTGGGATATTCTAACCAGACGTGACAGTTCTCAGTGCCATGACACCAGCTAAAAAAAGTGTCACCTTCACATCTAAAAAAGCATGCAGATATCAAAGCTATTGATTACAGGATACTTTTCCGGAAAACTTTCTTAAAATATTAGCAGTAAAATTTGTTGACTTTTGATTATTTTGTATGTTCAGCTTCTGACAAAACTATAGAAGAAAGACACACGGAATAGTAATAAAAGAAATATACAGAAAGAATAACAGACTTGTGTAAAATTATTCCAAGTGAATGATTACATATCTCATAAACATCGCAGTTCCATCAGAGAGCCGCTCGGTGTGGCCGAGCGGTTTGGGGCGGTGTTTCACGGATTGCTCGGCTCCTCTCGCCGGAGGTTCGAGTCCTCCCTCGGGCATGGATGTGTGTGTTGTTCTTAGCATAAGTTAGTTTAAGTGGTGTGTAAGTCAAAGGACCGATGACCTCAGCAGTTTGGTCCCTTAGGAATTCACACACACTCTCCATCAGAGCTCTGTGTTCCGCGAACTTACCCGTGCAGTAGTCTTTCCAAAGGTCTTTATGTAGTTGTTCCACTAGCACTGAAATCTTCTGTTTGGGACTGTGTTATACTGTTTGTTCCACTGCCACCATGACATCCTCCGGTGAGTAATATAACACATTTATAAAATGATGTTTTGCACGTTCCATGACTGGCGTTGATGTGGTTGATGCGTTCCAAAGCTTTCTCGTCTGTTGTTGATATTGTTGGTTAATCTCAGGCCTTGTGCGGCAATCAGTGTCCAATTCACTCTCCGGCGTTACTCTAAATCTCAAGGAATGCGGGACCTACATCAAGTAGGACTAACAGGGCACACTGTACACATTCAGAGATGGGTAACACAAATAGCCACAGGTTTTTATAATTAACAGAATTGGCAGACGTTTGAAGACTGAAATTATCACGTAAAAGACCATTTTGTTTGGAGATCCAATATTAAGTGGAGAATCTATAAACATAATTTAGCCCCAGAAGATTATACTAATTAACGCAGGTACAGACGCACTGAATCATTCTTCAGACACTCTGTACGTGACTGGCACGAGATGAACACTTAACTTGCGGTAAAATGCTAAGTATCCTCGGGCATACACTTCAAAGTGTTTTGCGGAGTATGTATGTCAGTGTAGAAGTATATATGGAGTTGGTTGGTAGAGTCTATTTAGATTCTGTACTGGCTTCTAGACTCAAGCCTAACAGGAAACACTATCGACTGTGTTTTTGTACGTGAAGTGTTTGTGTGTGATCCGCAACTTGTTCCATTGAACACTCTGATAATGATGCTTCCAGTTCTAATGCGCTGTTTGTGCGCTGTTTCAAGGTGTTTTGAAACTGTTAGAAAGCAGTCGATTATCACGCCCTGTTACGTAGGAAGGAGTTCGTGATTTAGATGTGATCCCTTATGAATGGGACGGCCGGTGTGGCCGAACAGTTCTAGGCGCTTCAGTCTGGAACCGTGCGACCGCTACGGTCGCAGGTTAGAATCCTGCCTCGGGCATGGATGTGTGTGATGTCCTTAGGTTAGTTAGGTTTAAGTAGTTCTAAGTTCTAGGGGACTGATGACATCAGGTGTTTAAGTCCCATACTGCTCAGAGCCATTTCGAGCCTTCTAAATGGCGGAAAATTCAAAACTCCAAAATGGTTGACCAGGCGCACTTGTCCTGAGAGTAAAAAGCGAGATGTTGGACCTTAAGACCGCCTCTACGATGTTAGAATCGAAGATGGCGATCCAAGATAGCAGACCTGAGGATACATGGGACATCCTGCATGGTTGTCAGACTTCTTGGATTTTCTCCAGCCCTATGACGTCACAATACAAGATGGTAAGCCAAGATACTTGGCAAAGAAATAGTGGAAGAGCCAACATTGTTGCCAGGTCATTTTTCCTGAGCCCAGCATCCAAGATGGTGAACCTGAGGGTATTGGACAACTTACATGGTTCCCACATCACCTGTGCTAAGAGTTCAATCATCCTAAGTGCAAAATGATATCTGAACAATTTCCCCCACCACATTTACGCTAACTTTAAAACTGTGTAACTTAGTTATGCTGTTAAGCAATTACCACCACCACTGCGATAGGATAGGAACATTTATCTAAACAACAACATTACTTATTTGTATAAACAGTGTAATCCACCAGAGGCCTGTGCACCAAGCAGTGTGCCGACCGCACAGCACAGCGTTCGCTGCCGTGCCGTGTCACACTACCTGCTTCCTGTCACCGTGCACCACCAGCGACGTCCCACCGACTCGGAGGTCCAGTGGGGTGTGGTTCTAATGCTATGACTGCAGCTAGCTCTCTGTGTGATGTTAATGGTCCCGCGACTGCGTCAGCTCCACAAGTGATAGAGCACAGTGTGAGACATGTATGTGTCAGTAGGTGCCCCCGTTCCCAACTAAGCGTGCATGCCACGTGATTCCTGACACTGCCTGCGGGATATTTGTGGCCAAAGATTTTCCCAATGCTATTTATAGCAATGATACTACGTGCAGTTGGAACATGGTGTAAATTTTTCGCTTGTCTGAACGTGTAAGTTATTCCAAACGAGACAATACTTAGCAAGTGGTTATACAGGCATATTTTTATGACATTAATCATACACGAATCTTACTGATGGACAGCACCCTAAAGCGCTATAGGAATGCGATCTAACAGTTATAACATTCCACAGCTGCCTCAGCACACACAGTCGCCTGCAGACTGATATTCAGTTTTCAACTGAAGCACGTTTTGTGCTAGCTAATTAAAGTGTAGGTACTTGATGGTTCTATACCAATTGAAATACATGCTTCTTTAATACAGTTTAGTCTACTTTTCAGTCTCCCCCCTCCCCTACCAATAAACACGTGACAATTTCCGAATAAGATTATTTTAGCATTTCTGATGTACGTATTAAGAATTCAAATTTCTTGTGCTGCAATGCCTGTATTGTAACATTTCGATGACATTCAGCATCCCCATGGCTGTACGATAGGATATTACTGCACACTTTCCGATCTTCGTTGGAGCCTGGATAACATTTTCTAGAATGCACAGTTTCCTTAGAGTGTTAGAGAATGGTGGTCAATGAAATGTGTTTCTTGGAGAGTGACACACCTCGCAGAACACGAAGGAAGTTTAGAAGGATGAAATATCACAACTCCAATCGCATGTAGAAAATGTGCTCATAAAGCTTCATAATGTTGTGTGACCATTGTGACACATGTAGTAAGGTAGTAGCAATAGTTTCCTATCATTGATTCAAAATGTATTCACAACAATCTGTAGTCCCACTAGTCGTAGATTAGTAGTATTAGTAGTGTTAATAGCTGTCAGTTTATACCATCGATTCAAACAGATTCGCAACTGTGACGATCATAAACTTATTCTGACAGATGGCAGTACTATTCCTTAACTAACACAGGTTTTCGCTGTAGGCAGTCTTTGGTGCTGTAGGTTATTTGTCAGTTGCCGTATTCATTCAGAGGTCTAGGTTGTTAATATAAGTAGTAGTGCAAACGAAGGGAGAGATATAGTATTTGTTGACTATGACCAAAGTGCACACTCCAAGAGTATCAATATTTATCCTCAGGTTGAAATATTGCTCACCTTTAATTCATGCCACGTCTGGACCTTTCACGAGTCCAGTCATCCATAGACCATACATTCTGTAGCCCCAGTCTTGTAATACCATTTTCCTTAGCTGAGGACCCAGCACTTGACCGACTCGTATATGACTGGTGAACCAGCACCATCACAGGCTGGCCACTCGAGGCAAGGTCATCATCACCACTAGGGAGACACTCAGCGATCTTTGTTGAAGCTTCTGCAGTGCTCGCTAACACTTCCGTAACAGATGTCTCCTATTCTAGCTACTATTAGATGCAGTATCGGAGCTCTTTCGAACGTCTGTCCTGCCGTCGAAGTGCTAGCCGCCACGACCACTGGTCGTGATAAGAACAGACGAGTCGAAGCGCCGCCGTGCCATGACGTACCCTTCATTATCATATATTTTTGCTGTAGGATAGACTTCGATGTGACAGAAATTTGTCAGTAGGCATAAAGAGCGAGTTAGCATTAGTTTACAGTATTCAATTTCATGCGAAGTTTATTCCCGTGACTACGAAAAGTTGGCGACCGTAGTCTATGTATGGAGTGTTTTGATGGCAAGGGGTGTTTTTGGTGATTTTACAAGGCAAACACACATGGAACTTTCAAGACTATTTGGCGAGCGTAGAAGATCCAATTTTCATCTTTTTGGACATGACGATTAGTGTCAGATTACTGTTGATGACATTGTTACATCAGGAATTTGGTACAAATCGCAGAATCCATCATGTAATGCGTCGTATTTTCCAGAAATACTTGTACTTTGCGAAGGTAAAGACCACTTCCCAGGTACTTATAATGAGTGCATGATGATGTAGCTCTGAAAGCCTCAAGAATGGTACAGCTTCCTGAAAGTGAACATCAGCAATACCTATGATCCATAAAGCTCTGTGTCACAGAAAGGAAGATCAACATAGAAACCTTATGTACAGGCCTCAAGATAGTATAACTGTGGGATTGTCTTGCTTAGAACAGTGGAATCATTGTGCTGGATGTGTACTGTTCATGATTTCGGTCACTCAATTGCAGACAAAGGTTTTCGAGTGGTTTGTATAACTTTGCGGCCAGCGTGAAGCAATCGCTGCGTCAGTCCACACTGTCACTTTTCTAAGATCACAGATTGTATCTTAAAAGAAGCTGCGTGAATTTCTTGTATTCACACGCTACGCAAATAATTTTAGACGTGGCAGAGTAGCCCATTAATTGGTGTAAGTCTTGCCTTGATACGTACTAGATGAACTACGAGAAGTGTGGAAGTGTCACGGGTTTGCAATTCGTGATAATTGACAGTGCCGTACACTCATTTGGAAGCGTCACAGAGAACATGCAGACGCAGGAACGCATCCATCGGAGTGTGTGTATCACTTGGACAACGTCAAGGTCAGAAAACCAGAGCGATCAGTGATGCATGATGTCGAAATGCGCCGGCGGTTGGGGCCGAGCGGTTCTAGACGCTTAAGTCCGGAACCGCGTGCCTACTACGGTCGCAGGTTTGAATCTTGCATCGGGCGTGGATGTGTGTGATGTCCTTAGGTTAGTTAAGTTTAAGTAGTTCTAAGTGCAGGGGACTGATGACCTCAGATGTTAAATCCCGTAGTGCTTAAACCATTTGAACATTTTTTTTTTTTTTTTTTTTGTCGAAATCTCTGGAAGGTAGTGGCTTCTCATACGCAAGCTAACTGTCGTCATATACCAACATTGGAGTCGTGAGAGCGGTCGTCATACATCTCACTAGAATGTAATAATGAGAGGGTAAGTCTTATACATATGGGACTGTAAATACCTTATGGCGCAAACTGCAGTAGGCAAATGTTAATGTTCTATGTTGGGTAGCGTATCGAGTCAATTTGAGTTATCCTGAAACATACCTGTTTGATACATTTTAAGTATATACTAGAATAATATTTAACTAATCAGACACAGAATGTTATAGCGGATGGCAACTATCCCACATCTCAGTATACATAAATGATATAGTACTTAGAGTCAGCTGTACTGTAAGATTTTTCGGTGACTGTACTGTTGCGTAATAGAAAGTATGACTGTTGGACTATCGTAAGGAATTTTGAAAAACAGAGAACCAATTTCCTCTGAACACTGTTCCACATTCTTGACCATGTCAAGCCTAATCATAATGAAAGGCTTTAAATATACGATAGTGACAATAATTTAAAGAGAGCACCTGATGTTAGTAAATTCAAGTTTATCGATGAACCTTGTACAAGTATTTAGGCTTATTACTATTAAATGGAATGATCTCGTAATATGAGCGTTGCGAATGGAAGTGTTCTGGGAAAATGCAGTGTATTTCTAAAGAAAATCGCTTACAAGATGGTTGTGCCACCATTCCTGAGATTTTTCCAGTGTTTGGAGCCCTTGGGAACGTGAATAGAACTGTTCTGGGAAAATCCAAACCACCTCTAGAGGAATCATACATAATGTATTGGTGCCAGCAATTCTGGAATATTTTTCCATTGCTTGGAGACCTTATGAAGAAGACATGACAATGGGCAATGAATTCAGAGATCGGCTGCTAAGAACTGAACAGGGCAATAAATCCCGACATACGAGAGTGTAATACAAATGCTAGGGGAGCTTAAATGCGATTCCTTGGAAAAATTACGACCTAGTTCTCGCAACAACAGTGGGTAAAGCCGGCCGCGGTGGTCTAGAGGTTAAGGCGCTCAGTCCGGAACCGCGCGACTGCTACGGTCGCAGGTTCGAATCCTGCCTCGGGCATGGACGTGTGTGATGTCCTTAGGTTAGTTAGGTTTAAGTAGTTCTAAGTTCTAGGGGACTGATGACCACAGCTGTTAAGTCCCATAGTGCTCAGAGCCATTTTGAACAGTGGGTAAAAGGGTGTGAATATCAGGATGGAAATGAGACATCGCCCATAGGCTGACTTCAACTACTCATGACCAATGGGTTAAACAGAGTACAGTGCGTGCATACTGGGAACTTTATTCTTTTACCTCTGCAATTGCAGTGGTATTGAACACGTAGCGAAATCTCCAAAGTGGCTACAATTAAGGCGAATTTCACTGGTAGAGATATATTTCCTTCTTTAACATCAAGACAGTTTCTCCTCTAATATTTCATTATAGAACATCTGACCTTCCATTTTAACCACCATATAATCACAAAAAAGGGGTCTGTAATGCGTGTATGCACATTTAAATTATTCTTCTTGGAGAGGAACATGCCTTTTCTGTTAGAGAAGGACTGTTTATCATGGTGAACAAGCAGGTATGTGTGGTGCATTTAACAGCTACGTGCATGTTAAATTTTCCATGTCCATCTCTGTGAGAGATGGTGACAAGGCGAAAATACTATTTCTCCTGCACAGGAATGAAAATGCTGTAGCAAGAGGAATACTGCAGAAATCTTGTGCATCAATACGTCCTCAATAGTTCAAAATACTTGTAAATTATTCAGAACGTATTCTGCATTAACTGGGACGAACTGCAAAACTGTACAACGTATAGAAAAGAAATAGCGCGTGAAAGCAAGAGGTGCACATTTTTACATAACACTCGAAATAGTATCCTGTGTTCTTACCTCGGCCGGGATTTCTGTTACACTTTCGTCTGGTACTGCATCAGCCTGTTAACATCATAGTGTCGCATCTTCAGATTCGGTGTGTATGTCAAGCCTTCTTCATAAGAGCTCCAACACTGAAAAAATACTCCAGAATTTGGGACACTAGCCCCTTGTATGGGATATTCTTCACAGATGCATTTCAGTTTAAAGCTTTCATTCGCCTTTCCTAATAGTGATTTTATGAGATCGTTCCGTTTAATAGTATTACGCTCAAGTAACTGAATGACGTTCAGCACTAATCTTGTAATTAGATACTATCAGATTCGTTCTCTACGTTATTGCCGTTTTCGTACATATCAAGTTAACGTTTTTCATTATACTCGGAAGAAATTTTGTCTTCAGCTTTCAGCAATTCCCTAATATATCTTTATAATGATACCGTGCTCTACACACTCAGCAATCGTATAGTGTTGTGACCCGAAGTGTTACTTCGTTTATGTGTATTAAGATGTGGTAGATTTGCCGTCTACTATAAAGCACAGTGTCCCATTACTTAAATATTCCTCAACAAAAGGGTTAATAAATTTCCAACAGAGTAATGTTAGAAAGCTTTAATATGATCCCATAACCTGCATACAAAACATAAAAGACATTTGGTGTTTACTTTTAGATTTTTGCAGTCCTTTTTTACCCTTTCACGAATCAACTCTACTGACATGTATGACAAGCGCTCTCGCGGTTCTAATTTTGGGAATTGATGACAGCTACCTTCCATGGACATATGATGTCTCCAGGAACTGTTTTCTCCCACATTGATCGAGGCTTCTCCTTTCAACATCTCGGACCGCTGGTCACTGTGGTATTCTGATGCTGAGCGCTTGCATGGGATACACACCTCTCGATGGATGTGTCCCACCGATCTGCAGGTCCTCTGTGGCGATTCTCAATGGGCGTTCGGCACCGTCAATTATCTTTGACTGCAAATATGCAGCAATTTCTTTTAGTTCATCCAGTATGTGTTAAGGCAAGACTTTCACCAAGCCAAAAGGATTCCTCTGCCCCGTATAGAGTTACCTGCATAAGTACAAGAATTTCTTACTACATCTGTCAAGCTATAGGCTATGACCTTAGGATAGCGACTGACTGGACTGATTCAGCGATTGCCTTAGATTGGATACAAAATGATTGAAAACGGTCAGAAATCTTTATCGACAATCGAGTGATCGACATTAAGAACAGCTCGTCTCCATCTCAGTGGTTTGACAATCGTATGTAAGACAGACACACAGACGTACTCTCAAGAGACCTACACCGTAACACATCTACGTCCATCTTCCCTATGGTGACAATGAGTTTCATAGTTTACAGATCTTCTTTTCTCAGTAGCCGGTCCCATTCTGGAAACTTCCAGATATTCTAAGATTACATCATGAAGTGCTCATTGCAAGCACAATGGACGCGGTCACTGCCTGCACAACGTGCAGCTCTTACTGAAAAATACTACATTTGGGCCAAGTTCGAGTTGTAGCAACGCCATCAGCAGTAACATAATAGGAATCGTCATATACTAGCGGTAAGACGATATTTGGGTTTTCTGTATTCGTCAGACAGTCCTGGAAGTTTCACATATGTGTCTGCCACGTAAGTTCGCAAAAAGGACACCTTGCTATCAAACAGAAGTCCCACACACACCATGGAAGTATTAGAGTCGCCACAACATTTCTCCGTTACAGGAATAAACTTCGCATGAAAATTCACACTGTCAACAAACGCTACATCGCTCTTGATAACCACGAAGCCTACCTACAGCAAAATTCTGTAGGAGTTAAGGAAATGGCGTGCTCCATTGGTCAGGTTGCATTGACAAAGTGACACTGGTGCGTAGCACGTGGGCTATGCGACTGATGCCCTCATGCTGCCCCGGACAGGACAGGAGATAGCTACTGATTGTCAACACTCAAAACTGTGCGAACGAGTATTGTTTAAGTGTCAACAGAGATCACTAGGTGTATTCTGGGATACTTGTGTGGGCCTGCCCTGGCACATCTGGCCCATGATGGAGCGAGTCTCGGGACATGTATGAGTCGGCTAAGTGCAGCTTCTTAATTAGTGACCTGGTTTTGCCAAACTGGAGGTTACAGAATGCATGGTCTTTGGAAGATTCGACTCGTGAAAATCTCTGGCATTGCATGTGTAGATGGAGGGAAATATTTCAACCTGGGGAAAAATATTGATACTCTTAGACAGTACACTTTGATAGTTGTCAACAAATACTACGTCGCTCCATTTATCTACGCTACTACCCAACCACCTAGACTTCTCCTTGTATATGGTGACCAACAAATGCATATAGAACAAAAGACTGTCTACAGGGAAAAGCCGGCCGCGGTGGTCTCGCGGTTAAGGCGCTCAGTCCGGAACCGCGCGACTGCTACGGTCGCAGGTTCGAATCCTGCCTCGGGCATGGATGTGTGTGATGTCCTTAGGTTAGTTAGGTTTAAGTAGTTCTAAGTTCTAGGGGACTGATGCCCACAGATGTTAAGTCCCATAGTGCTCAGAGCCATTTTTACAGGGAAAACCAGTGTTAATTAAAGAATAGTATCGTCGTCTCTCAAAGTAAGTGTATGATCGTAGCTTTACAGCGATTTGAGAATTTGTTTGAATCTATGGTATAAATTTGTTGCTACTACTATACTGCAGCTTTCTGGGAATCTATTTTGAATCAATGATTGGAAACTGCTGCTACTACTTCACTAGATCTTCCAGAATGGCCACAAAACATAATGAAGTTTTATAAACATGTTCTCCATATGCGATTCCTGAAATGGTGCTTCTTCTCTTTAAAATTCTCCAACTCTTTGAGGATACTGTGGATTTTGTTATCGCAACGGAATATCACAGCTGCTGAACTGGAATCCTCTTGGTCTTTGCCTGTAGAAATTGCTATTAGGTTTCAACAAAAATCACAAGTTGCGCTGTAAATTGCCATGATCATGGGAATACTGAATGTCTTAGCAGTATTACTACGCATGGAATGAGATGTAAGAATTTAAAGTTCTCATTGTTTACACCACAGACCAAAAAATAATCTTTTATGTTTAAAAACGTTCATGAGTTTTTTGAACGTGGTGTTGAAAATTAGTCTAAACCGTGCCAAACAAGATGATGTGTTGCAAGTGTTTGATGTAGCACCAAGTACCTGAACTTCAATTATCTTGTATAAAACGCGCATTTGTTGAAAACTGAAAAGCTGCCTGCAGGCAACATACAGGCTGCGTCAGCCGTAGAAACGCACAAGCATTACATTGCATTGTGATACTACTGGATGTTGCTGTTCAGTTCTAAATTAGGGGTGTCATTAGAGCCTTAAAAATGCGTTTGTGTTTGTGGTTTCTATGTTAAAATATCCTGTGTCTTCTGAAATGCCAGAAATTGGCACTGTAACAGTAGTGCTCCAGGTGTCATCGCTATAAATAGCATTAAGAAAACTTTAGAGTGACAGAAGTTCTGAAGGTGTAGACAGGACAGTGAGTGGAATCTCGCAGCGTTCGCCAGTGGGATGTGGGGCAGCTGCTGATACACGCGTCTGGTAAGTCACGCTGTGTCTAGTCGAAGATGTGGAGCTGACACTGACGTAGTACCAATGACGTCACACAGTTACCTGGGTGCCGTCGTGCCATTAATGTCACGCGACATTGGGCCTACAAGTCGACAGGATGTGACGACCGGTACACTCCTTCACCGGCTGCAGGTGGGCAGTGTATTGTGAGGGTGGTACATGGTTTGATTTAGACGCCACTAGTGGTATTGATAGTTTAAGCAAATAAAATGGTATCGCATTTGTTTAAACAAACTTTTCAGTACTTTCCAAGCCATCGTGATAATTGTTTAACCCTTTCAGAGTCTACGGCTACAATTCAGTACATTTACGTTTACTGTGTCTTAGATGCAACACAAGCATTTTTCCCAATGGAAACGTGAGGTACACATTTGTGAATGTTCAGTATTTTTATCATGCTCAAGTGCTTCCAACAAGTCAATGTAGCTGCGCGCACAATACACGGATATTGTTGGTTTGCTATATTCCAATATATTATTAAGTATTGATATTGTTGCTTTGCTTGGTAATTATCGAATGACCATTTTACTATTTATTACGATAGAGAACACTTCGTGATTAGTTAATATACCCCATAAAATGAAGCCAAATATACAAAGTATGTTTTGAAAATGGGCACATATTTTTGCATAAATATTAAGGGATAACCTAAGAGCATTACGATATGAATAAAAATTATCCTTCCTCAAGAAGATATTCACGTCTGAAAGAGTGAAAAGCGCAGTTGTGTTACACGATTTTTTAACTTCAGATAACAACGGTGATGGAAATTATTTATACATGGAAACGGCACCAGTGAATTGTGTTGTGAGAGGTGTGGGGACATTTTTAGACGTTACTTTACACGTAGGTCAACTGGGGTTTTAGCAGACGTGACCCCCGGGTTCTCGGGTTCGATTCCCGGCGGGGTCAGGGATTTTCTCTGCCTCGTGATGGCTGGGTGTTGTGTGCTGTCCTTAGGTTAGTTAGGTTTAAGTAGTTCTAAGTTCTAGGGGACTGATGACCATAGATGTTAAGTCCCATAGTGCTCAGAGCCATTTGAACCATTTGAACCAGACGTGACCCGGCAAACATCCAGGCTGCTCCACTATCTTCAGGTCCTTCATCATCGATTTCATACTTAGGACAAGCGACTTGACGACAATGCAGGCTGTCGCTGTATTTCTTGGTCCACCACCTTCGATTACCATGTTGTTTTCCGACGTCATAGGGCATGGTAAAACCCAGGAAGTCTGTCAACCATACAAGCTATCGCAGTATCCTCAGGTCTGCCATCTTGGATTGTGACATTTTTAAGGGTAGCCCTAAGGTCTGCCATCTTAGGTTATATAACTGGGACAGTTGTGGTAGTTTCACAATCTTAGATCGCCATCTTGAATTCTGATATGATAAAGGCTGTCCTAAGATCTGGTATTCCGAATTTTGTACTTAGAATGATTGAGCTAGGTACGGCACCTAGATGTTTTGAATTTCCAACCATTGTATAATTGTATACATAGGACAATGGGCCTTTGACATCACAGATGTGTGTGAAGCAATCTTGCAAACATGCATAAGGTTAACAGAAATATGGCAATAATGCAAACTGTGCAAGGTAATAGATATCATCACTACTCGCACACTGAGATGCAACTGTCAGTCCACTCATTGTAAACTACAAATTCTAAATCGTTACTTGAAGTCGGTACTTTTTGATGTTAGTGCTTTCATAGTCTTGTTTGAGAACATGAACAGTGCAAAGTAGTCGGCTTTATGGTTTATTCTGACAGGCACCATTGTGTCATTCCCTTTCTGACTACAAATATGGTGAGCAGCATTGTGATGCTGAAGGTGCAGTTGGTCTATGGGGAGCCACAGGAACATAAATGGATACATACGTGGTAGTTATAAAAGGCAAACGTACAGTGCCTCGTGACTTCACTGCTGAACCTATCGTCCGACGGCACTGCAGTGAATCTTATAAACATCCTGAGCACTTATATTTAACTCGTACACAATTGGAATATAATCATCACTTTTCATGTTGTAGTCATAATTAATTAGGTATTATTTAAAAAGAGATGTGAACTTGCTTAGTTTTCAACGTTTTCTCCGATGGTTTTCTTAAATTTATATGTGCTGTATTTTTCTAAGGTCAGTAAAATGCCAATATAAAGCCTCTGAAGGTCATCAATATCTCAGACAAAAGAAGCCTTAACGACTTTTATAGTTTTTAATTCAACCGACCCGGCATTACGAAGAGAGAAATGATTCTGGTAATCTGGTTTCTTTCCCCTAGTTCTTTTTTTTTTTTTTTTTTTTGTTCTTCTATGATTTCTAAAAGTCTTCATTGTCGCATCAGCTTTTGAAGTAATATTCTCTCTACTATTAATTTCTCTATTAACTGGTAGAACATTCCCTTATGAAATGTCTTCTTCTTCTTCTTTACAGTTTTGTGCCTCAATTTTCATCTCATTTGTAGTCTAATTCCTACCCCATAAATCATCTCTGCGGGAAGGAAGCTATACAGAGTGAACCGAAACCCTATCCACAAACTTTCTGAGGTGTTAGTATGAAGCAAAACGCGGAAAAAAGTCTAGTAAAACTGGGCTCTAAATTGCATACCTTAATAACTGTGAGCATTGGTTCAGTAGAAGATATGTGTTTGACACTAGCGAAGATGAACAAGTTCTCGTAGCTTTTAAGGTGTGTAGAGATTTTTTCTCGTTATGGTGCATACCATCACTTCTGTCCGTTTGTCGGTGGATATATTAAAAAACTAGAAACTCGCCTCGATTGCGAAAAAAGCACCTAGTGTTAACCTAGGTTTCGGCGTAGATAACTACACCTTCTTCAGAACAATAAAACCCACAAGTGCCTAAGAAGACCTTTGTCAATGATTAAAAGAACGCCATAGCTATACATTTATAGACGAAAAAAAGGCAAACACAAACAGTACATACGTACAAAGTCTAAACCACTACTTAACGTAATGGTGTAACCTCCACCTCACACCGGCCTATGTTCCATGGGCCATGACCGGCCCATCGAACATAGGCCGGTGTGAGGTGGAGGTTAAGTTAAGTAGTGGTTTAGACTTTGTATATATGTACTGTTTGTGTTTGCGTTTTTTTCGTTTATAAATGTATAGCTATGGTGTTCTTTTAATCATTGACAACGGTCTTCTTAGGCACTTGTGGGTTTTATTGTTCTGAAGAAGGTGTAGGTATCTACGCCGAAACCTCGGTTAACACTAGGTGCTTTTTCCGCAATCGAGGCGGGTTTCTAGATTTTTAATAAATTAACCAACGATTCCTGACGAGCTGCGATGTTGAAGGTTCTTTGTCGGTGGAGTTGTGGTTCACTCTCTAGAGTTGTAACAGCATCAGACTTGAAGTGAAATTTCAGAGAAGGGCTTAAGAACTCCATTTTCAAATCAGAAAAATGTATTGAGCGCATACAACCATTAGGGACTGAGAACGAGTACGTGTACAAGCACTTATCGTTTTTTGATTCGTCTCATTGTTCCTGTGAATACAGAAAGTTAAATCCTAATTTTTTTCGTTGCTTGCGGTAGTCAATGAAACATGCTATCCTAAAGGAAACTTATTTTTCACAGAAACGCTTGAAAACAATCTGTAAAACCTTTAATACCCATACAGCGTAATTGTAGTTTCACTCACGTAAACAACAACGTATGCACTAAAACCGGCATGACAACAGAATAGATTGTGACAGTTACTACCTACTGACCAGTGGCAGGGATCGGTCGTGGCGTCAGCGTCTCAGTCTGTTACTGCACGCACACACACACACACACACACACACACACACACACACACACACACACACACACACACACAGTTCGACCCCTACCGTGTGTTCTAGTAACCGTGGATTCAGGGATTGTACAAGAGGTTCCGTACGGTTTTATAAAACCAGAAAGTGGCCGACGAATAACAGACTCCACCTCATAACATCCAACTCCCTTTGAAATGGCTCCAAGCACTATGGGACTAAACATCTGAGGTCATCAGTCCCCCAGACTTAGAACTACTTAAACCTAACTAACCTAAGGACAGCACACACACCCATGCCCGAGGCAGGATTCGAACCTGCGACCGTAGCAGCGGCGCGGTTCCGGACTGAAGCGCCTAGAACCGCTCGGCCACAGCGGCCGGCGCAACTCCCTTTGTATGTGAATATATGCCAGAACGGAACTCTATTGGAAAGCGTAAGCAATATCTTTAGTAGCTTATTACGCAACCATACTCCAACACGGCTCATCTTAATTCTCCCAGGTTGCGAGCAACACATGTGTGGGTCCGGTTATCCTACCCCAAAAAAAAAACGCTTGATAATGGGTGATAAGGTCGATCTCCAATTGTCCAGCTGTGGAATGGCGACTTATCTGCAGCAATGCTATTCGTTGCTACATGCCGTGATAGACCACGGCCATCCCTATCGAGAACACGCTACCCTAGTCTCTGGTGGTAGCGTTTCTCCCCTAATCAAAGTACCCACGGTACGTCCATGGCGGGGTGAAACACCCGAAGTTCAGTGCCTGCACCAACTCAGAGATGGAGTGTCCGAAGCGTCGGGCGCCTACTGACAGGCCAGGATCAAATGTGCTATCACGATTCTTATCTATCCTGCGATCGAGCATAACGTCGAAGGTCAATATAAATTGTAGTGCCGTGCTGTCAACGAAATGAATCGAAATATTCCATTCGATGAGGAAGTAAGAGCACGCTCAATCAGGCATGTTAGTTACGACCAATTCAGTTACTCGTTAATGTAATTTCAAAGTTATGAAAACACTTATTGAATATAGCGGAAGACATGGCGTCTCTACGAACGGTTATCACTGTAACTATATTTGCAATAATAACCCCGTCTGGGTGACTTGCTATATTCTGTTCCCCCTTTCTGTGGATCACTGTCCTTCGTATTAAAAGCTCTGTGCTTGACCTAATAAGCCGAACAAAACATAGAAAATGAACCAACGGATTTGAGTGCATAACAGGTTGCTGTAGGAAAAAGTGTCGAAGAAGCAACGTATTAAAGTCTATTGACGGAGAAGAAGTCGCAACACCGAAAAGGAATTAATGCTGCTTGATGAAATTTCGGGAATACATTTTCCTAGGGAATATATTTAAGTGACTAACATGGCAAAATCACACGTTACTGTATGTGCGAGGTAAGCCACTGGCAATGTCGAATGCTGGACATTAACAACCGCCAGAATGTTGAATGCAAGCATACAAACGTGCATGCATTGTATTGTACAGGTGCTGGATTTCGGTTTGTGGAATGGAGTCCCATGCCTTTTGCACTTGGTCGGTCAGAACAGGGATGTATAATGCTGCCTGTCGTCCGATGATATAGCACACGTTGTTGATTGAAGTCAGAATTGGTGATCGAGCAGGCCAAAGCAGCATGTCGACACTACGAAGAGCACGTTCGGTTAAAACAACCACATCTGGGTAAGCGTTGTCCTGTTGGAAAACACCCATACTGTGCATTATTGGCAGCAAAATGGGTCGAATCACCAGACTGACTTACAAATTTGATCTTTGGGTGCGTGTGATAACCAAGAGATGCGTGATATTACCTGCTGTCGTACAAAATCGTTCCTCAGACCATAACTTCAGGTCTAGGTCCATTGTATCTAGCATGCAGACAGGTTGGTTTCAGGCCTTCATATGACGTCTATCTAACGAACACATGGTCACCACTGGCACCGAAGCAGGACCAGCTTTCATCAGAAAGCACAACAGATCTCTGCTCTTCCCTCCTGTGATCTCTCTCTTGCCACAACTGAAGACTCAAATAACGGTAATTGGAATCCAGGTTACAGGGCGTCTAGCTCGGAGCTGTCCTTGAGGCAACTGATTTGTAATAGTTGGCTGTGTCACTGTGGTGCCAATTGCAGTTCAGTTTGTTGCTGCAGATGCAGTGCAATATACACTCCTGGAAATGGAAAAAAGAACACATTGACACCGGTGTGTCAGACCCACCATACTTGCTCCGGACACTGCGAGAGGGCTGTACAAGCAATGATCACACGCACGGCACAGCGGACACACCAGGAACCGCGGTGTTGGCCGTCGAATGGCGCTAGCTGCGCAACATTTGTGCACCGCCGCCGTCAGTGTCAGCCAGTTTGCCGTGGCAAACGGAGCTCCATCGCAGTCTTTAACACTGGTAGCATGCCGCGACAGCGTGGACGTGAACCGTATGTGCAGTTGACGGACTTTGAGCGGGGGCGTATAGTGGGCATGCGGGAGGCCGGGTGGACGTACCGCCGAATTGCTCAACACGTGGGGCGTGAGGTCTCCACAGTACATCGATGTTGTCGCCAGTGGTCGGCGGAAGGTGCACGTGCCCGTCGACCTGGGACCGGACCGCAGCGACGCACGGATTCACGCCAAGACCGTAGGATCCTACGCAGTGCCGTAGGGGACCGCACCGCCACTTCCCAGCAAATTAGGGACACTGTTGCTCCTGGGGTATCGGCGAGGACCATTCGCAACCGTCTCCATGAAGCTGGGCTACGGTCCCGCACACCGTTAGGCCGTCTTCCGCTCACGCCCCAACATCGTGCAGCCCGCCTCCAGTGGTGTCGCGACAGGCGTGAATGGAGGGACGAATGGAGACGTGTCGTCTTCAGCGATGAGAGTCGCTTCTGCCTTGGTGCCAATGATGGTCGTATGCGTGTTTGGCGCCGTGCAGGTGAGCGCCACAATCAGGACTGCATACGACCGAGGCACACAGGGCCAACACCCGGCATCATAGTGTGGGGAGCGATCTCCTACACTGGCCGTACACCACTGGTGATCGTCGAGGGGACACTGAATAGTGCACGGTACATCCAAACCGTCATCGAACCCATCGTTCTACCATTCCTAGACCGGCAAGGGAACTTGCTGTTCCAACAGGACAATGCACGTCCGCATGTATCTCGTGCCACCCAACGTGCTCTAGAAGGTGTAAGTCAACTACCCTGGCCAGCAAGATCTCCGGATCTGTCCCCCATTGAGCATGTTTGGGACTGGATGAAGCGTCGTCTCACGCGGTCTGCACGTCCAGCACGAACGCTGGTCCAACTGAGGCGCCAGGTGGAAATGGCATGGCAAGCCGTTCGACAGGACTACATCCAGCATCTCTACGATCGTCTCCATGGGAGAATAGCAGCCTGCATTGCTGCGAAAGGTGGATATACACTGTACTAGTGCCGACATTGTGCATGCTCTGTTGCCTGTGTCTATGTGCCTGTGGTTCTGTCAGTGTGATCATGTGATGTATCTGACCCCAGGAATGTGTCAATAAAGTTTCCCCTTCCTGGGACAATGAATTCACGGTGTTCTTATTTCAATTTCCAGGAGTGTATCAGAAGCATACACCATACACGATGGCTCTCGCTAGTGCTACGTGTCCATCCGGAGCAGTGGCTACATCCTTGCCAAGTCATTCTGCAGTATCGCAGAAAGAACATTCAGCTTCTCATGGCCCTGTAACACGACCTCTTTCAACCTCATTGAGATACTGAGAATGGCGTCTTTGTCGCCTGAAAGGTATCCTTGTCTAACATAAACTCACCAGGTCCAATCTCAGTGACAACTAATGCATGTATTTAAAGCAAACCTGATTAGCACCCCTGTAGTGAGGCTAATAGCGCCATTCTTATGCGACTGGCACGAAATTTGAATAGCTCCTCCGTAGTGAGGCTAAGAGCGCCATTCTTATGCGACTGGCGCGAAATATGAATAGGCATCATCTTTCTGATGTAGAAACACTCGAATGAACTTTCATTTATGTCGCACAACTTCTTGCTGTTGCGATTTTTTCCGTTATTGTATATTGAGATGCTCATCGGAGTATATTAGGTCTGTAGGGCACTAAACAGAGTTGAACTGAGAATGACAATGTATGTAAGAACACTGCTACCGAACGTTTGGAATGGTATGACCAAGATCATCTTCCTGCAAATAAGAAACAGTACTACCTTATTCACAGAAATGGGAACAGAAATAGTTGAAGTACGGATAAGTCTGTCCTCTCACAATCACATGAATTAAAGATCAAATATTGTCAACCATATACCCATGTGCCAATAAGGAACTGATTGCTCTGGGCGTTGTGATAAAAAAGGATACAAAATCAAAATCTATGCACAGCAAAAATCTTTGCTGTACTGACGAAATACGGTGTGATTCAGCTGCCCCTAAAACTGACGTTTAATGCAACCCGCAATGTAATACCTGGCCTTGATAAACCACACCTGGACTTTCATAGTCTCTCACTCGCTACGCGCAAACTATTAATCCTACGAAAAAAATGAATTGGATCTTTTTGTAGGACATTTAGTCTAGTTAAACTTCGAGCTGGGATACATTTTTGGTAGAGGCAACGCCCACTCCCACAGTCAGAGTTTACCGGTCAGAATTTCTAGTCGTTGTCCATGGCACTCACTCCTACCTCTGTATAAATATTTACGACGGCATGAATTGTTTCCCACATTCGACCTTTTTCGGGATTCAGTGAATGGCCTTATTACGCCACCGGCTTAGTCCAGCACTTGTGAATTGTAAAACTGACATTTGTGTAAATGTTACCTAACAGTTTCGTGAATTTAACAGTATAAAATACACAATGATGTAGTTGTTTTCGTCAGGCACTCTGACTACGAAACAACTGTACTTTTAAGGTTCAGTTTGGATCGAATAGTCAAAGAAATTAATTTTTGCACAACGTTTACAAAAGTCTTTTTCGTTCACTACCGTCACAGGTCGTTTAAACCAATGATTTTAACAAAGTAGCCGACTATGCTGGTAACGTAACTGCCCAATCAACACAGACCGAAAAAAGGCGAATATCGGGAATAGTTCGTGTAGTTGTATATTTTTGTATATTGCTAAGAGAGAGAGACACAAGCTACATACTATAAATCCTGACTGGAAGCATGGGTTGTAGGTGCATTTAAGGGTCACTTTTGTACGTTTTTCTTGAATAACTAGAAAACCATGGCCCCCAGCAAAAATTTATCCCAGCACAAACATTAACCACTTTATATTTCGTACAAGAATGTCCTACATTTTTTTCTGTATGACTAATAATTTGCGCTTAGGGGGAGAGACAATATTAAAATGAAGGCCAACTATACCATTACCACCTGCATAAAACCACGGCAGTAGGGCAACTGAATCACGAGAGCTGTAATAATGCACTAGAAGCAAATAGTGAGATCAGCTGGGTTATCATTAACGAATATGGATCGTCTTTTGAAAGTTTTTGTAAGTTAGTACTACGAACTATTTTATTCAGGCATTCTATAACTGAAAAACTAAATCACTATGAAAACTTCTACAGCTTATTTCATCAGAAACACTTCAGAATAACTCGCATTTAACGTCAGCACAAGGCTATTCGTAACCATTTTGTATTTGTAACTGTTGTGGCCTGATAACCATCAGAAAAGCAACAGTCGAATAATTGAGGAAAAGATCCTTGTAGCATGAGAGAAGGAAACGTGGAAGTTACTAATCCGAAACAATTTTTGTCAACTCTATGAAAATCGTTAGCGTTAACATACTACATGTGACTACGTCCGATGTGATTCCCCATATTGTATGATGGCTTAGCAAGAGACTGTTAATGCTCTTCGTATCTACGAAACATCTCGTTTCTTTCGCGGACATTTTTAATTTTCCGTTTGTTGAGTCCATTTCCTTCTCCTGGGTCACTTCAAAGGCGAGCAAAAAGCGAACGCAAATGAATCTTAATCAGCCTTCTTTTAAGTGAAATTATTCAGGGACTAATCGTTCGTTTTGTTTGCTGGAATTCAATTTTCCTTGTGATTAATCCGTTCCTCAGCCTGCTCTAAAACCGACGAAAAGTTGAACTCAGAAGATTTTGTAACGAGATTAAGGTATAATAAAACGTGCGAATGAAGGTTCATTTCGCTAGCTGCAATTACCTTGCGGTTTTGTAAAGCAGGGATTTAGGAGAGGGAGAGGAAGGATAGTACGTTCACGAGTTTCTATCGGAAGAGAGGTTCGTTATTGTTTAGCCCACACTAATGAATAGCTAATGGGACAGAATTTAAAATGGCGTAGTGCCGTTTACAAAAACAATTTATCCTAATTTGTTAATAGAAAAGATAAAAATAAAAATGATTTCCGCTCTTTTTATTATCTTTTTTCGTTTTTGAATGTAAAATATTTAAAAGCTTTTAGTGATTGAAATTGGTAATAAATCCCTGTGTAGAAGTTACTACGGATCACGAGTGAGCCAGCACTTCTGTAAATGTATATATCTACGTGAAATGAAAGACCTCGCTGTATTTTCATTTTCAAAGCGTGGACTACACTTTAATTTACATTTTCTTCTTTGTGCCACATGGATTAACTGTTTTTTAAAGGACTTTCTGGATAACTTTTTACTAAGTCTGCTTCTATATACTGAAGAGAATTTACTGTGAAATAAGTAACATCCCTTTCTGTGTATACTTTATTCTACACCACGTCTTTTCACTTACTGTTACAATACTGTAACCTATTGTCGCTAATAAGCCTCACTGTTTTGTAAGAACGCGCCTCAGTTCTGTGAGTCGCTGAACTGTATGTTTCCATCAATTGTGTTCAGATAGTTCATTAACAGCTCAGGTGTTATTAATTGTTTCAGCCTGAGCACAGGCTATAGAAATGTAATCAATCTGAGTACTACTATCTTGCTGCACACCAGCCGGAAAATTAACTACTGAAATGAAATTGGAACACCCATATAATGATTCCTGTTCACATTTCCTGTCCATTTGTTTTAAGAAACGTACCTACAGATCTCCACAAACCTGTTACTATTTGCCTGAGAGATGGCTTAATAATGCATCTATATTTCTTATAAATAGTTCAAAGTTTCCTAAAGGGAGCTGTAGCTTGTTACAATTACAACAGAAGTATTCTTCAGTTTCAACTCACAAGCACTTGCTTCTATGTTGTGATTTACGCAGAAGCTGCCTGTTTCAGTATTTTTTACTTTGTTTCAAACTTTTATATACGCCACAATTCCACTTTTTTCCATGTTTATTCTACATGGAAATGATGCTAGTCTGTAAACCCGGATATTTAGCTAGTCTCTTCCATTGGTTACATGGTGTTCAGAGTGGCGGAGAACATCTATCACTTCAAAATTTTCTACGTCCTCTACACACACAAGAAGATCAACAATCTTGTTTTCTTGCCTCCTACTATTCTGATGAAAAAAACTTATTTTACTTTTCTAGACACTGTCACATATGTTATGGCCCTATGCTGCATGATTTATTTCAAGATGTCTACCTCTTCAACCCGACTTTAAACTAAAAAATGTGCCACTGTAATTCTAGTAATCACAGTGAACTCCCGTTGTGTGCTTGTACCAGTCCCCCGCATATGCTTTAGCTACTCAGTTAAAATGTCCTTCCACGTCCCACTTTGGTGCAGGCCATGATTTGTGTATCTCCATCGCCCAATTGCAGCAACAGGTACAGCACAGATTTGAGACTTATTTCCAGTTCAAATGTGCGTGAAATCTTATGGGACTTAACTGCTAATGTCATCAGTCCCTAAGCTTACACACTACTTAACCTAAATTGTCCTAAGGATGAACACACAACCGTGCCCGAGGGAGGACTCGAACCTCCGCCGGGACCAGCCGGTAGTTCCAGTCAAAAGCAATCCACTCAGCTGTTTCTTCACACAGTTGACTGCTGTGTTAAACCAGAGCTGGTCATGCAGATACAGAAAGCTTTGCAAACGTCACATGTTTGGGTACTGGTGCACCTACTTCCATCATATCACCTTTAATGCCTACTCAGAATTACTCGGCAGGCTGTTTCCTGCTCCTCCAACTGTAAACATCAAATATTCTTCATCAAAATCTCTGCAACAAAATCTCTGTTCTCTCTCACCTGGATAAGCGTCGCACTAAGTTTCTCTATGCTTGTGACCAGCCATTCTACATGTTGCTTTTTCTGTAGCATTTGGCCTACACCCCTCTCACGATGCTATCTAGCAACAGCACTCTTTTTTTTTTCTTCTCAAATTTGTTACAGATTTAGGCTTAAAGTTTTTCCTACGAGTCTGCTGCTCTCAACTTTGTTCAAAACTGATTGAGGTTCTTGTAATATTTCAGGTAACAAGTAAAATGTGATTTCTGATGTTTTCTCCTATTGCTTATTACTTCCCACCTTTCACAAAGTCACAGTGTCTCTAATTCCCTTCAATCTCTGAAATTTACTATACGCCATTTCTGATTCTCTCAGAAGGGTTCAAGTATTTCTTACCTGTTCCACTCTTCTCTTGTCTCAGCTGTATAATCTTACAACTTCAGGGAGTAGCCTCAACATATACTTCAAATATAACGTTACTTATACGGGAAACTGGAAAACAGTAACATGCACATTAAACGTTGTAAAGTAAGAATTGGTGAGTACTTATCTACCTATGAGCAGCAGGCATACGTAAACGGCGAGTGTAAGCACTAGACAGATATTCCACGAACGTAAGTTTTAGGTCACAGAAGACACGAAATGCATGAAAACTAAGAAGCTTGCTATTTTTAATAGCAGCCCTAAACATGAACTGTCAGGTAATTACGAAAAGCACTGCAGTATATCAAAACAACAGCTAGCGATTAGACGGCGCGCAGAACTACTGCAGTCTTTGTTCTCTAACCTGTATACAGTACTTGAGTCAAGCCTAGGTCTCATTCTATAGTTTTGCTCCTCACATTTCACTCGTTTACCATAATTAGGACGAACTGGATGTTCAGAACTGCTAAATGAGATATAGCCACAATAATGGACATACAATTCGAGGTCTGACACTGAATTACACAAAAATGCTGATGGAAACAGTACTTATAGCTTAATGATCGGCCAGAAATGAGATCTTGGAACGCAAATCTATAGTTGAATAAGTACTAATCACAAAACTGGTGGAAATAGCATTCCAGGGTCAGTTATTCATTTCTGCGTGACCCGCGTGAAATTGATTGAAACCCGCAGGGGAAGCTAATAAAGAGGGAGCGGAGGTTAGTGTTGACCATTCCCTCGATTAAGCCACAGGCCCACTAGTTTCGCAGTTCGCCGCACTTCCCAGTTGACTGTAAATGCGATACGTAATTAAATTGAGTGAAAGAAAAAAGAACTGAACTGTTAATCGAGAACATAGAAACAAAGAGATTTCTGCGGGGCGCCATAAAACAACTCTAATAGTGATCACCGTATTATGGAGCAAAATTGAACTAATACCGTTTAGAGTACAGAATGAAGTTATTCGCTGTGAAAAAGTCATGTGGAAGCAAGATGAAACGTAAACTACTGCTTGTGATAAATTTAGATCTGATATGTTATACGCCGATATTTCTTGAAAATGACTGTTCCGTTTGAATTATGCATTTCGATCGTTCCATTGCTCGGTGCTGGCAATTTATGTCTGCTAAGAGCTTTAGTTTCATTGCCATCTGATTTATGGCGTAGAGAAAGTCGCGTTTACTTTCCCGTAAACTCTTACGTAGCTCCTCGTTACAACGCACACTGAGAAGGGGATATCTTCGCTTACTTGCCCGTAAGTTAGCACTTACTAATCATTTCTTTCCGAATTAATTCTGGTCTGAGCTGTAGAATATTATTCCTTTTTCGAAGTTAGCCATTCTGCTTTCTTTTGTTTCGCATGTGGTCACAGCGTAGGAAATTTATCGCACTGGGAGACATATGAGAGATGTACGTACATCTTATACACTGAAGCGCCAGAGAAACTGGTATAGGCACGCATATTCAAATACAGGGATATGTAAATAGGCAGAGTAAGGCACTGCGGTCGACAACGCCTTTATAAGACAACAAAGGGCAGTTGTTCGATCGGTTACTGCTGCTATAATGGCAGGTTATCAAGATTTTAGTGTGTTTGAACGTGGTGTTATAGTCGGTGCACAAGCGATGGAACACAGCATCTCCGAAGTGCCGTTGGAATGGGAATTTTCCCGTACGACCATTTCACGAGTGAACCGTGAATATCAGGAATCCGGTAAAACAGCAAGTCTCCAACATCGCTGCGGTCGGAAAAAGACCCTGCAAGAACAGGATCGACGACGACTGAAGAGAATTGTTCAAAGTGACGGAACTGCAACCCTTCGGCAAATTGCTGCAGGTTCTATGCTGGGTCAGCGTGCGAAACGTTCAACGAAACATGACCGATATGGGCTTTTGGAGCCGAAGATCCACTCTTGTACCCTTGATGAGTGCACGACACAAAGCTTAACGCCTCGCCTGGGCACGTCAGTACCGACACTGGACTGTTGATTACTGGTAACATGTTGCCTGGTCGGACGAATCCCGTTTCAAGTTGTATCGAGCGGATGGACGTATACGGGTATGGAGACAACCACATGAGTCCATGAACCCTGCATGTCAGCAGGGGACTGCTCTACATCTACATACATACTCCGCAATCCACCATACGGTGCGTGGCGGAGGGTACCTCGTACCACAACTAGCATCTTCTCTCCCTGTTCCACTCCCAAACAGAACGAGGGAAAAATGACTGCCTATATGCCTCTGTACGAGCCCTAATCTCTCTTATCTTTTTGTTTTTCCGCGAAATGTAAGTTGGCGGCAGTAAAATTGTACTGCAGTCAGCCTCAAATGCTGGTTCTCTAAATTTCCTCAGTAGCGATTCACGAAAAGAACGCCTCCTTTCCTCTACAGACTCCCACCCGAGTTCCCGAAGCATTTCCGTAACACTCGCGTGATGATCAAACCTACCAGTAACAAATCTAGCAGCCCGCCTCTGAATTGCTTCTATGTCCTCCCTCAATCCGCCCTGATAGGGATCCCAAACGCTCGAGCAGTACTGAGAGAATAGGTCGTATTAGTGTTTTATAAGGGGTCTCCCTTACAGATGAACCACATCTTCCCAAAATTATACCAATGAACCGAAGACGACTATCCACCTTCCCCTCAACTGCCAATACATGCTTGTCCCACTTCATATCGCTCTGCAATGTTACGCACAAATATCTAATCGACGTGACTGTGTCAAGCGCTACACTACTAATGGAGTATTCAAACATTACGGGATTCTTTTTCCTATTCATCTGCATTAATTTGCATTTATATATATTTAGACTTAGCTGCCATTCTTTACACCAATCGCAAATCCTGTCCAAGTCATCTTGTATCCTCCTACGGTCACTCAACGACGACACCTTCCCATACACCACAGCATCATCAGCAAACAGCCGCACATTGCTATCCACCCTGTCCAAAAGATCATTTGTGTAGATAGAAAACAACAGCGGACCTATCACATTTCCCTGGGGCACTCCAGATGATACCCACACCTCCGAAGAACACTCACCATCGAGGATAACGTACTGGGTTCTATTACTTAAGAAGTCAAGATGGTGGAGGCTCTGTAATATTGTGGGGCGTGTACAGCTGGAGTGATATGGGTCCCGTGATACGTCTGTTTATGACTGTGACAGGTGATACATCCTGTCTGATGAGCTGCATCCATTCATGTCCATTGTGCATTGGGACGGACTTGGGCAATTCCAGCACGACAATGCGATATCCCATACGTCCAGAATTACTACAGAATGGCTCCAGGAACACTCCTCTGAGTTTAAACTTTTCCCCTGGTCACCAAACTCCACAGAAATAAACATTATTGAGCATATCATGTATTCCTTGAAACGTGCTGTTGAGAAGAGATCTCCACATCCCCGTACTCTTACTGATTTAAGGACAGCCCTGCAGGATTCATGTTGTCAATTCTCTGCAGCAGACATTAGTCAATAACATGCCACGTCGTGCTGGGGCACTTCAGTGTGCTCGCGGGGGCCCTACACGACATTAGGCAGGTGTACCACTTTCTTTGGCTCTTCAATGTGTTAAGTGGAATTTGAAAGAATAAGTTACTCGTCTCATCCTACGCTATGTAGAGAGACTAGATTTCGAAAATCAAAATGCTGGACAGAAATTAGAAGCTGAAAATGAATAGACTTTTCGTGGCAATTTCCGTCTATTACCACTTAAACATAATAAGATCTTTAACTAGGGTAGAAGATGATCTCATAGGTTACATATTTCTCACTCTCACTTATGTTTGCAGAAAGATGCATCTCATTCAGGAATCTGATGTTTTCAAATAGAATCCAGAAAATCAGTCTTAATTATAATAATTTCCTTGACAGCTTCCACTCCAAACCTGTTCTTTGCTCCATCAATCCACCAATATTTTGTAATAAGGAACATTTTTTCTGCAACAGTATTATTGCGTGGTAGCGCTAGTACAAACACTGTAATGAGCTGAAAATTTTGCAGCAGGTATCTTGACATACAACTAAATTGAACATGATATGGTAACTATCTTTCACCAACACACTTAACAGTTTTTAATTCATACTTCTCTTCTTCACATACATTTTTACGCGGTTCACTTCCTCACTGTATGGAGAACTAGCAAAACTTTCTCAGCAACAAGACACTTACCTTCATCATTTATAATGGCACTATTCTCACGTTTTGCAACAAAATTCACAACCCTTTGTGACGAAGTTTTGCTTAAAACATCTAGCTTGTGTTTCTTCCGTTAATGCATAACCATCAGACAGATTTCCATGGACGACTGAAAAAGCACATTTGCGGAATGTGCAAAATAATTTCTCTCTTTACTGCTCTAGTTTCTGAAATGGAAACTCAACTTTATTTTCGTCAGTATATACCCACTTTCTTTTAGGCATCTCTGTGAAAAGTTATCACCGTAACACATCAGCTAACGTAAGCCGTGACTAACGATTTGAAACCACGGTTCTTCACGCTGTGACCTGAAGCAATTGGCAATGCGCAAAGAAAGCGGAAATGGCGAAACTGTTCGCCATGTGAAAGCATCAATTATTACTAACAAAAGTTGTTCAAAAATCGTCGCTCGTTGAGTTTTATTCAATGAAAGAGTTTTTTTTCTGTTTACTTTGGGCACGATCACATTTTTTCTCCATTTGGTTATGCTGCACGTTTCTTCAACACACGCTGTTCCGAAAAACACAGGATGATTGATGAAAAACGTGACTATATACATCCCGTATATATTTTAACACCGGCCTCTGTGGGCGAGCGGCTTTAGGTGCTTCAGTCTGGAACCGCGTGACCGCTACGGTCGCAGGTTCGAATCCTGCCTCGGGCATTGATGTGTGTGATGTCCTTAGGTTGGTTAGGTTTAAGTAGTTCTAAGTTCTAGGGGACTGATGACCTCAGATGTTAAAGTCCCATAGTGCTCAGAGCCATTTGAACCATTTTATATTTTGCCGGGAGAACGGCACACTAACAATAAACAGCCGACATGCCCTTATTTTGGGACGTCTGGTCACCCTACGCTAATGCTAAGGCACAACGACAGTGGCGCGTTGTCAGAGGGGAGTAAATGTTCTGGTTTTCCTGCAGTATGCTCATCACGCGACTTCGTGCATTACCCTGGGCATTAGTGGACTGGATAAGCGTTACGCTTCAGACCAACATGAAGAACATGGGAGACATACATACAGCAGTGCAGTAATAGGCAAGTAGATTTCAGAATTCATACTTCCAACTGTAGATCTAGCCTTCCTCTTTAGAGAAAACACAAGTAAAATTACTTTTACATGGAACCGTCACGTTGCAATCATATCGTAAATATTCAACAGTGTAAACAGAACGTATACCATGTTCTCGTAAGTGTTGGATAGAATCACAATTTTCGCTCAGATTGTGTGTGAGGTAGCTGGACTAGGGTGGGGGAGGAATGCAACCTCTCCCTAGCAAAAAAATAAATCTCATTAACTGTAGTCGCAACTTTCCCCGCCACACAAACAGATGTATCAGTTTAGTATGAGTTCGAGGAAAAGCTCAGTGACTCACTGCAGACTGCTCAGAAAGGACCGAGCGTACTGATTTGGTTCTCAAATATGTACATGATTCGCTGGGAGGCGATTGTTTGCTGATGTCGCTGTAGTGTACTGGAATGTTCTTTTGAGTGACTGTAAGAGGATACAAGATGATGTGGACAGGACTACCATCTGATGTGATGACTGACAGCTTGTTCTAAATGTGGAAAAAGTTAGTTAACGCAGGTGAATGGGAGAAACAATCCTGCAGCGTTAGAATACAGATTTAGTGGTGTGCTGCTTGGGACAGTCACATAGATTAAATACCTAGGAGTGAGACTGCAAAATTATATGAAATGCAACGTGCACATAAGGTTGGTACAGGGGTAGCCGAATGATCCACTATAGCATAATGGGAGAACTCTAGGAAAGTGTAGCTCATCATTAAAACAGACCACCTACAAACCTACAGAACATTCATGTGGCCCGTTCTTGACTACTGTGTTTGGAGTCCCCCACAAAGTGGGACAACGGATTAATTCTTATTTTTTAGTCTTCCGACTGGTATGATGCAGCTCGCCACAATTTCCTCTGCTGTGCCAAACTCTTCACCTCAGAGAGTAACTTTTGCGCCCAAAGTCTTCAATTATTTGTCTTATCTACTCCAGTCTCTGTCTTTTTCTTTAGCTTTTATCCTCTTCAGCTCGCTCTGGTAACATAGAAGTTATTTTCTGATGGCTTAACACATCTCTTACTATTCTGCCCTAGCCGAGCGATTCTAGGCGCTTCAGTCTGGAACCGCTCGACCACTACGGTCGCAGGTTCGAATCCTGCCTCGGGCATGGATGCGTGTGATGTCCTTAGGTTAGTTAGGTTTAAGTAGTTCTAAGTTCTAGGGGACTGATGACCTCAGCTGTTAAGTCCGATAGTGCTCAGAGCCATTTGAACCATTTTTTTTATCCTGCCCTTTCTTCTTGTCAATGTTTCCCACTTGTTCGTTTATTCGTCGACTCTGTGGAAAACCTCCTCATCCCTCACCTTAATACTCCACCTAATTTTCAACATTCTTCTACAGCATCACATCTTAAACGCTTCGATTCTCCTGTGTTCCAGTTTTCCCACAGTCCATGATTCACTACCACACAATTCTGTGCTCTAAACGTATATTCTCAGAAATTTCTTCCTCAAAATTAAGACCTATATTTGACCATGATAGACAACTTTAGATCATGAAAACAGGGTGATGGCCTTTGCTAGTCGTCTTTTATGTCCTTCTTGTTTCGGCCGTCACTGTAGCAAAATCTCTTAATTTCTTCTACTTTCTGATCACCTATTTTGATACTAAGCTTCTCGCTATTCATGTTTCTGCTACTTCTCATTAATTTCGTCTTTCTTCATTTTACTCTCAATCCACATTCTGTGCATTAGTCTGTCCATCCCAAGTAATAGATCCTACAGTTCTTCTCCTCATTTGCTGAAGATACCATTGTCAGCAGCGATTGATATCCTTTCACCCTGAATTTTAATCTCTCACAGTAGGGGTGAAAGGCAGCATCCCTGTCTTATATGATTTTTGTTCCCAGAACTTCATTTTTGGTCTTCCAATGTTATTGTCTGTTCTTGGATCTTGTACATATTCCAGCCGTCGCTCCGTATTTCCTTTTTTCTCAGATTTTCAAACATTTCTACCGTTTTATTTTGTCGAATATTATTAAATACATTGAAGAAATGCAGAGGAGCGCTACTAGATTTGTTATTGGTAGGTTCTATCAACACACGAGTATTACAGGGAAGCTCCATGAATTCAAATTGGAATCCCCGGGAGAGAAGAACACTATCTATTTAGAAGTATTAGCCAAAAAGTTAAGAGAACCGCCATTTTCGACGGACTGCGGGACGGTCTACTTCCACCAACATACTTTACTCTCTCCGGTGCATTAAAAATACTGCACAATTAAGCCCCATGTCGGTCCCTGGTAGCTGAGTGGTCAGCGCAACGGAATGTCATACCTAACGGTCCAGGTTCAGCTGGGTCGGAGATTTTCTCCGCTCAGGGACTAGATGGTGTGTTGTCCTTATCATCATCATTTCATCCCCATCGACACACAAGTCGCCGAGGTCGCGTCAACTCGAAAGACTTGCACCAGGGGAACGGTCTACCCGATGGGAGGCCCTAGCCATACGGCATTTTCCGTCAAGCCACATAATTTTAAACATTATTTTTATTTGCATTTCAGATCAGCTAAGGTAAATTATCCCTAGAATAACGGCCCGGCGACTTCAGGGCTCCTGATATCCCGAGGCCCGTGGTACATGCTGGTACTTGGCCACGAATAGCTGGTCCTAGCTGCCAGTAGCGGAGAAAATCGCCACTTGCTAGAAGATATTCATTTGTCTCAGAGCGTTTCCGATATTCTCGCGTGAGTAATAAGCACAAAACTCGAGTAATGGTTCCATCGCTGTGGTGAGGGGGCGACCCTGCCCTCCCCTCACCACTCTTCATCGCCGGAGAGGCATAGTGCGGATACAACGCACGTCTCGTACCGTTGCCCACAGCCACAGACAGAAGGATTGACTTCGCGTAGCCAAACAGTGCTTATGTTATGTAGATAATCTGCTTGCGTGTATTTACAAATGATATCATTAACGTGCATACCATGGTAATGAAACAGACTGAATGTGCTAATTATTTTTAACTTAAGGTGCATTTCAGCTGTGCGGCCTAGCATTGCGTTCTTTTCTTTTTTCATGTTAATGATACACTACTGGCCATTAAAATCGCTACACCAAGAAGATGACGTACTACAGACGCGAAATTTAACCGACAGGAAGAAGATGCTGTGATATGCAAATGATAAGCTTAACAGAGCATTCACACAAGGTTGGCGCCGGTGGTGACACCTACAACACGCTGACACGAGAAAAGTTTCCAACCGATTTCTCATACACAAATAGCAGTTGACCGGCGTTGCCTGGTGAAACGTGGTTGTGATGCCTCGTGTAAGGAGGAGAAATGCGTACCATCACGTTTCCGACTTTGATAAAGGTCGGATTGTAGCCTACCGCGATTGCAGTTTATCGTATTTCGAAATTGTTGCTCGCGTTGGTCGAGATCCAATCATTGTTAGCAGAATATCGAATCGGTGGGTTCAGGACGGTAATACGGAACGCCGTGCTGGATCCCAACGGCCTCGTATCACTAGCATTCGAGATGACAGGCATCTTATCCGATTGGCTGTAACGGATCGTGCAGGCACGTCTCGATCCTTGAGTCAACAGATGGGGACGTTTGTAAGACAACAACCATCTGCACGAACAGTTCGACGACGTTTGCAGCAGCTTGGACTATCAGCTCGGAGACCTTGGCTGCGGATACCCATGACGCTAGGTGACAGACAGGAGCGCCTGCTATGGTGTACTCAACGACGAACCTGGTTGCACGAATGACAAAACGTCGTTCTTTCGGATGAATCCAGGTTCTGTTTACAGCATCATGATGGTCGCATCCGTGTTTGGTGACATCGCGGTGAACGCACATTGAATGCGTGTATTCGTCATTGCCATACTGCCGTATCACCAAGCGTGATGGTATGGGGTGCCATTGGTTACACGTCTCGGTCACCTCTTGTTGGCAATGACGGCACTTTGAACGGTGGACGTTACATTTCAGATATGTTACGACCCGTGGCCCTACCCTTCATTCGATCCCTGCGAAACCCTACATTTCAGCAGGATAATGCACGACCGCATGTAGCTGGTCCTGTATGGGTCTTTCTGGAAACAGAAAATGTTCGACTCACTGCTGCCCTGGCTAGCACATTCTCCATATCTCTCACCAATTGGAAACATCTGGTCTATGATGGCAGAGCAACTGGCTCGTCACAATACGTCAGTCACTACTCTTGATGAACTGTGGTATTGTGTTGAAGTTGCTTGGGCAGTTGTGCCTGTAAACGCCATCCAAGCTCTGTTTTACTCAATGCCTAGGCGTATCAAGGCAGTTATTACGACCTGAGTTGGTTCTCCTGGGTACTGATTTCTCAGGATCTATGCATGTAAACTGTGTGAAAATGTAATCACATGTCAGTTCTAGTATATTATATTTGTCCAATGAATACCCGTTTATCATCTGCATCTCTTCTTGGTGTAGCAATTTTAATGGCCAGTAGTGTATTTGTTAAGTATGAGAAGTCTGTTCAGACATCCACCATTTTGCAAGCAGCACTGAGGATTTGGTAGCAGTGTAAACGCCATAATCACCCAAAGAACCATATTATTTCAGATGGCTGGTATCATGTTTTTTTCGAGCTATTGCTGTTCGAGGGGGTGAGGTAGACTGTTTGTGGAGAGTTTTGCACTATGCGAGGGTGTACTGCCTCCGACTTTTTATTCAGTTCTCATTATCGGTCGAGGTAATACACATATTGTACATTACTTTGTCCAGTGCGCCGCTTCTTTGACGCAAGGTGTAACTCCCTGCTGCCACAGGGCTCAGAACTGTATCCTGTAACATAGCAGTATGTGACGTAATTACTTTGATGCGTCAGAAACAGCATGCTGTAATCGAGTTTCTAATTCTAATAGTTAGTCCACACATGGGTCAATTTGCAACAATCCGACGCCTTCGGTTCACTGTCATCGATCATCCTCCATTCAATCCAGTGTTCATCCCTTACGACTTTGATAGTGTTCAAGCGGTGCCAACAGAGCTGAGGTTGTGGCTCCGTCAACGAAGTCAAGCCTCTACAGTGACGATATAAACAAACTGTTAACTCGTTGGGAGAAATGTGTTCGCCGGCCGGTGTGGCCGAGCGGTTCTAGGCGCTTCAGTCTGGAACTGCGCGACCGCTACGGTCGCAGGTTCGAATCCTGCCTCGGGCATGGATGTGTGTGGTGTCCTTAGGTTAGTTAGGTTTAAGTAGTTCTAAGTTCTAGGGGACTGATGACCTCAGATGTTATGGCCATAGTGCTCAGAGCCATTTGAGCCATTTGAAATGTGTTCGTCGCCAGTGTGACGACGTTGAGAAATAAATATGCAGGCATGAAGAATAAAGCTGTAGAATATTAATAACTTTTGTTTCATTTCAAAATTTAAAGAGTTATCACAGAAAAAATTTGGAGGCATGACATTACTGCACATCCTCGTACAAGAACAACATTGTGGAGGAATACGCTTTGCACCTGCAACAGGCTTCATGGTCTCCAGTCTGTTATCGTTATACAACGCGATCGTGACACCGCACTACATACAGATCCGTTACACTGACGTACACGCAACAGATACACTTAGGACATAACTCTCAATCAAAGCGGGTAGAGGAGCCATTGTGCACAGAGGAAGGAAACCCTCCGCGATTAGGCGGTTGAATCCAACGCTTGTCGTCTCCCATCCAACTATGTCATTCGGCAATTTCGTTACGCGAGCAACAATGACAAACGATTTCTTGCGTGAAAATTGAGAAGATATTTACGGAAACATTGAAATTTTAGTTAGGTTTAAGGAATTGATTCTCTATGTGGAACTCTGTGTCACGAATGGTTTTCCTGATACAAGGCCGACCGTTGTCGTCAAGATCATCCACTGAAAGGGTTGAGTTTACACTTATAATAATGGTGGTCACATTCCTCAATCAAGAAAGTGCCGAGTGGCAACTACAGTCAGACAACTTGAGGAAGAGGTGGTAATCCCAATTGCATCGTTAACATAGGATTGTAACAGTGATTATTCTTTGTTTCACGGCTGAGGAGATGGAGCTGCCTAGGAACCACAAACAAGCTGACGACGACGAAACATCCGTAGCAAGGTTGTACCAAGTAGAGGAGTGTTGGGGAACAGCGTAATCAGGTCCTGAGCTGAGAGATGGGGGATCAAGTTTGTTTCACGATTAGTGACTAAATACTGTAGATTTAAGATATCACCGCCAATGTTTCTAGATACACTTGCAAATAGTCGGTAAGCGTTACATGATCCACGTTTGTTCAAACTGATGCTGAACTGATGAGTTTGGTGAGGCACCATGCAAGTTCAGTTTGCAAAAACATCTCTTTCTAGACGCGTGGGAGACGGAGAGCAGTAGTTTGGTCAAGCAGCTACACACAAAAAGGAGGAAGGACATTCTAGATCAATTGTTTGCATATCGTTCCCACTGCTATAACCAGTCAATACAGTCGTGCATTTCTAGCTTTTTCCTCAAGCTCGAATACACCATCTGCTCTTATTATGCAAACGTTCTGAAAAGATTATGAGAGGAAATTAACAAAAAACCACCACAGGTACGGCAAGATAAGCCATAGATCCTTGATCATAGAAATAAGTCTACCCACACAATCTTGAAAATTAACGAGTTTTGTGACAAAATTGTGATAAATCTTGTCCCCCACCATCGCTCACTTTCTATCTGTGTTTCGAGGTCATCATTTCAGCGTCAGTGAAGACGTTATGGGTAATTCGTCACGAATACTGAAAGTCATTCCAAAAGAAAACTGCTCTGGCCCGTATGCTGAAGTGGAAAGACTACTAGGAAAGGAGAGAAAGGGTGGGAATACTTTCAAGAAGACTACGACTAATCATCTTCAAGGAACACAAAAATATTATTTCAAAATTTGTTTACTTTTTAATGAGTGTCCATAAATGAAAGTAAAAAGAAGTGCCGAGTGCGGAACACTTAGCGGCCTACTGCGCTCCTAGTAAGCCGCCGCATACTTTCCATTTACCGCTAATGCTCAAACCCTCTCTGCGGAAACGCAGCTGCAGTCTATAAAATTAGGCCTTGTTTGGGGCTTGCTTAGCCTCGGAGCAGAGGAAGGCTCCCCGGGCTTTAACCTAATAAAGCGTAGAATTGTGGCGCTGCCGTGTGTTTGCTCAAAGTTTAAGTTACGCAAGATCCGGGCCGCCTCGGCGCGCCGCTAGCGTACACACACGCGCGCGAGAGGAGATGTACGCGGCGCTGTGACGTATAGCAGGACTAAGGAGGCTGAGTAGGCTAATTTAAATTAGATTCCCGTTTAAGATAACAATCCGGCCCGTTATGGATTACCGCGCGGCAACCCGCCGAGCACACGGCTGGGTGGTCTGCGTGCCCGACACATCTGAGGTACAGGCTACGTAATTATCGTCATTGCACAGCACTCCCTGCTCGGCCGAGGTGCCGCTGCTTTATTGTAGCGGCTCGGAATGAATGTCTTGCGAGATTCTTAACTGCGCATGCGTAACACGCCCATCTACACGCACGTCCACTGCGCTGCCTGCTCTGCACGGGCGATAAGGCAGAAGGAATGAGGAACTGTATAGCCACTGACCGTGCAGGAAATATCATTCAGTTGCGAAAGATGTGTATTCACTTATACTGATGTTAGTGAATAAATCTAAAGCCAGGTTTTCGGAACATAGTCACAGAAAGTATCCCCCATAACAGTGACGTCACGTTATAAAATAGGGGTGGACTCAATGTGGCAGCCGGCTCCATCGTCAATCAAGTCGGTTTTTCTCGAGTTGTCCTTCTTGTCGCCGTTGTACACTCAACACGACATATTTATGTGTTCGGCATTCACATGATATATAAATACACTACTGGCCACTAAAATTGCTACACCAGGAAGAAATGCAGATGATAAACGGGTATTCATTGGACAAATATATTATACTAGAACTAACATGTGATTACATTTTCACGCAATTTGGATGCATAGATCCTGAGAACTCAGTACCCTGAGCAACCACCTCTAGCCGTAAAACGGCCTTGATACGCCTGGGCATTGAGTAAAACAGAGCTTGGATGGCGTGTACAGGTACAGTTGCCCATGCAGCGTCAACGCGATACCACAGTTCATCAAGAGTAGTGACTGGCGTATTGCGACGAGCCAGTTGCTCGGCCACCGTTGACCAGACGTTTTCAATTGGTGAGAGACCTGGAGAATGTGCTGGCCAGGCCAGCAGTCGAACATTTTCTGTATCCAGAAAGACCCGTACAGCACCTGCAACATGCAGTCGTGCATTATCCTGCTGAAATGTAGGGTTTCACAGGGATCGAATGAAAGGTAGAGCCACAGGTCGTAACACACCTGAAATGTAACGTCCACTGTTCAAAATGCCGTCAATGCGAACAAGAGGTGACCGACACGTGTAACCAATGGCACCCCATACCATCACGGCGGATGATACGCCAGTATGGCGATGAAGAATACACGCTTCGATTGGGCGTTCACGACGATGTCGCCAAACACTGATGTGACCATCATGATGCTGTAAACAGAACCTGGATTCATCCGAAAAAATGACGTTTTGCTATTCGTGCACCCAAGTTCGTGGTTGAGTACACCATCGTAGGCGCTCCTGTCTGTGGTGCAGCGTCAAGGGTAACCGCAGCCATGGTCTCCGAGCTGATAGTCCATGCTGCTGCAAACGTCGTCGAACTGTTCGTGCAGATGGTTGTTGTCTTGCAAATGCCCCCATCTGTTGACTCAGGGATCGAGACGCGGCTGCACGATCCGTTACAGCCATGCGGATAAGATACGTGTTATCCCGACTGCTAGTGATACGAGGCCGTTGGGATCCAGCACGGCGTTCCGTATTACCCTCCTGAACCGACAGATTCCATATTCTGCTAACAGTCATTGGATCTTGACCAACGCGAGCAGCAATGTCGTGACACGATAAACCGCAATCGCGAAGGCTACAGTCCGACCTTTATCAAAGTCGGAAACGTGATGGTACGCATTTCTCCTTCTTACACGAGGCATCACAACAACGTTTCACCAGGCAACGTCGGTTAACTGCTGTTTGTGTATGAGAAATCGGTTGGAAACTTTCCTCATGTCAGCGTGTTGTAGGTGTAGCCACTGGTGCCAACCTTGTGTGAATGCTCTGTAAAGCTAACCATTTGCAAATCACAGCATCTTCTTCCTGTCGGTTAAATTTCGCATCTGTAGCACGTCATTTTCGTGGTGTAGCAATTTTAATGGCCTGTAGTGTAGTTCAAAAAATTATCAAGTACAAGCGCTCTTTCGTAAAGGAAAATGCAGATTTACTGCCACAATTTAACTGTCTATCTGCCGCCATGATGAATGAAAAAGATTCTAGTGTCAATTTCGTTGATAAGTAGCTGAAATCGTTATCAACGAACAGTGCGCCAGTGGTCGATGGAATCCATATCAGATTCTATACCGTATTTGCGGATGGTTTGCTATTATAACCGTAATATGTCATAGATCTCTCGAACAAAAAATCTGTGCTCATGGTTTGAAGGAGGCATTTGGTCATATCCATTTACAAGAAGAGTAGTAAGAATGATTTACAAAACTACTATGCCGTATCCTTCACAGGTAGTTACTGTAGCTTCTTAGAACACATTCTGAATTGAAATGTAATGAGGGATGTAGAAAAAAAAGGACTGCTTCCAGCGTTACATCGATCACGTGAAATTCAACTCGCGTTTTTCGCACATGACATCCTGAAAGCTATGGATGCAGGTACCCACCAGGTAGATTCTGTACTTCGTGACGTCAGAAAAGCATTTCACTCAGCAATACGTCTACGCAAATTATCTATAGTAAGGTCGTACGGTATGTCAAGCGAAATTTGAGAAGTTGGCCGTAGGGAAGACGCAATATGTGAAGAGTCATTTGTCGATGACACAGAAATGCGTTGCGAGCCTTGTTGTTCATGTTGCATATTAACGACCTTGATGACTCCAACCATTTTAGAGGCCGTGTGGTTATCTGTAGCAAAGTACTGTTTTAAAAAGCTGCACAAGTATACAGTCAGATCTATACAAAATTTGAAAGTGGTGCAAAGATTAACGACTTGCTTTAAAGGTCAGAACTGAATTTCGTTCTTCACAGAAAGGAAAAACGTAGTATCCCATGAGTACAATATCAGTGAGGCTCGTTTGGAATCGGTCAGCTCATACAAATAGATAGCTGTAATACTTTGTAGTGATAACAAGTGGGACGATTACTGAAGTTCAGTATTAGACAACGAAAGTAGCGGACCTCGTTTCATAAGTAGTATACTATCGTAATGGAACGGTCTCCAAAGGAGATTGGTTACAAAACAGTCATGCGGCCCATCCTAGAATCTTACTTAGGCGTATAGGATACATAGGGGAAAATGAAAGTATACAAAGACGGGCATCACAAATGGCCACAGATTTATTTGGTTCATGGCTAATCATTACGGAAGTGCTGATAAGCCTGAACTGGCAAACTGAAGACAGTTTCCAAATTATCTGGTGAAAGCCTTCTTACGAAGTTTCACAAACCAATTGTAAGTTACGACAGTGAAGAACGGAATAGACTGAATACAAAGCGCGCAGAGGAGTTTAAGCAATCATTGGTCCCCCGCTTCAGACGCAAATGGAACCCCCTAATAACTAGTGGTACGGCGAGTACCCTCGGCGTTATAGAGGGATAGACAGAAATATGGCAACATCTAAATTAAAACACATTACTGTGCCAAATACGGTGTAGGAAAATTGTTGTCATTCAGTACAGCTTCTAGTGGTCCAGAAATGGATGAATATTTATAGTATTCGTCGTAGCAAGTCAAGATAATGAGGAAGGAGTTGGATAGCGATCGAGCGTCCTTCTCTCCAAAGCCGTTCACAAACAATAATGAAACCTGGTGATGGTGATGACCAGCGAGGATGCGACAATTTAGCCTGTTGCACACAAAACCAGTGCTGGACAATGCGAGCCATAGGTACCCTGTCGCCTTAGAACACAGCATTATCATTGGACGACAAACATTGTACCACGGGGTGGACCAGATCAGCCAAAATGCTCACATAATCCTCCCCGGTAATGCGATCTTTCAGCGTAATCATGTGACGTCGGAATACCCTGATGTGGCTGCGCGAATCATCACCTGGGACGAAAACTGGACCGGAAGTTGTAAACAATGTGAAACAAGACTCATCGGACCAAACTACTTTTTCATTGCTCTATAGTCCACGATACTGTATCATCGCCAAGTGGTTTTGGAATTCTAACTCGTCCTGCATTCCCTGAGTATGGAGCTCCGATCGTGTTGTTTTGGTGCTGATAGATTTCACGAGTGCACGTTCAGATCGTCAGTGAGTTTTGCGGCTGTCACCTCATATTTTTCGTACTCTTCGATGACGGTCCTTCACGATCATAGAACTCACAATTTCGTACACATTATGACTTAGCAAGTGAAGTTTTCTGCTTTCCCTTATCCGGTATATATGTCTTCTGGGCGGTGGCTGTGGAAACGTGGAACATTTCGGCTACCTTGGTTATGAAGCGGCCACTATACAAACAACAACAATCCGCCAACATTTGAACTGACTTAGCCTCAACATAATGCACCCACAATTGCACAGAATGATTTTCTGAACGCGACTGAAACTTGCAAACTATTCGGGACGTTGCACAACTACTTTTCGTGATCTGTTACAGCAGCGCTATCAGCAGGCTTGGCTAGCACAGTCATTTCCGTTCAAGCATGCATTTCTGACAACATTTATATATATTTGTCCAACCCCTGTACATCAGAGAACGGATGCAGATGGAGATGTAGATGTGCAAGTATCAAAACACGCTGACAGTTAAAATATTTCATAGTGATATGTACAGTGACAATCATCCTGGTGAATCTTTGCTTTGCATACTAAGTTCACTAGCAGTAGGAAATGTTTAAGGGAGATTTCTACATCTACATGGCTACACTACAATTCACACTTAAGTTCCTGGCAGAGGGTTCATCAAACCATTTTCATACTACTTCTCTACCATTCCACTCTCGAATGGCGCGTGGGATAAAGGAACACCTAAATCTTTCCGTTCGAGCTCTGATTTCTCTTATTTTGTTGTAATGGTCATTTCTCCCTACGTAGGTGAGTGTCAACAAAATATTTACGCATTCGGAAGAGAAAGTTGGTGACTGAAATTTCGTAAATAGATCTCGCCGCAAAGAAAACCGCCTCTGTTTCAGTGACGGCCACACCAACTCGCATATCACATCCGTGACACTCTCACCCGTATTGCGCGAATACATGAAACAAGCTGACCGTCTTTGCACTTTTTCGATGTCCTCCGTCAATCCTACCTGGTAAGGATCCTCCACCGCGCAGCAATATTCCAGCAGAGGATGGAGAAGTGTAATGTGGGCTGTCTCTTTAGTGGGCTTGTCGCATCTTCTAAGTGTTTTGCCAACAGAGCGCGTTCTTTGTTTTGCCTTCCCCATAATATTATCTATGTGGTCTTTCCAATTTAAGTTGCTCGTAATTGTAATTCCTAGGTATTTAGTGGAATTGGCAGCCCTTAGATTTGTGCGATTTATCGTATACCCAAAATTTATCGGATTTGTTTTCGTACCCATGTGGATGACCTCGCGCTTTTCTTTGTTTAGTGCCAATTGCCACTTTCCGCACCATACATAGATTCTCTCTAGATCCTTTTGTAATTGGAATTGATCGTCTGATGATTTTACTAGACGGTAAATTACAGCGTCATCTGCAAACAATCTAAGGGGGCTGCTCAGATCATCACCCACATCATTTATATAAATCAGGAACAGCAGAGGGCCTATGACACTACCTAGCGGGACGCCTGATATCACTTCTGTTCTACTCGATGATTGACCATCTATCACTACGAACTGTGACCTTCCTGAGAGGAAATTACGAACCCAGTCACACAACTGAGACGATACTCCATATGCACGCAATTTGACTAATACTAGCCTGTGAGGAGCGGTATCAAAAGCCTTCTATAAGTCTATGAATATGGAATCGATCTGAGATCCCTTGTCGACAGCACTCATTACTTCATGGGAATAAGGAGCTTGCTGTGTTGCACAAGAACGATATTTTCTGAATCCGTGTTGGTTATGTAACAATAAGTCATTTTCTTCTAGGTGATTCATAATGTTCGAGTTCAGCATATTCTCCAAAATCCTACTGCAAATTGAGGTCAGTGATATGGATCTGTAATTCAATGCGTTACTCCTATCTCCCTTCTTGTATATTGGGTGACATGTGCTACTTTCCAGTCCTTAGGAACAGACCTTTCGTCAAGTGAGCGGTTGTATATGATTGCTAAGAAAGGCGCTATTGCGTCTGCATACTCTCAGAGGAACCTGATTGGTATATCATCTGGACCGGAAGACTTCCCTTTCTTAAGTGATTTGAGTTGTTTCGCAACACCTAAGATATCTACTTTTATGTCACTCATGCTAACAGCTGTTCTGGTTTCGAATTCTAGAGTGTTTACTTCGTCCTCTTTCAAGAAGGAATTACGGAAAGCTGTATTTAGTAACTCCGCTTTAGTGGCACCACGATCGGTAACATTCCCATCGCCATCGCACAGTGACGGTATTGACTGTTTTTTGTCACTGGTGTACTTTACATACGACCAGAATGTCTTTGGGTTTTCTACCACATTTTGAACAATGTTTCATTGTGGAAACTATTAAAAGCATCTCGCATTGACGTCCGCACTAAATTTCGAGCTTCTGTGAAACTTAGCCGGTCTTGGGGATTTTGCGTTCCTCTGAATTTGGGATGCTTTTTTCGTTGCTTCTGTAACAATGTTCTGACGTGTTTTGTGTACCATGGTGAATCTGTCCCGTCTCTTATTAACTTACGCGGCATGAATCTATCTATTGCTGTCGATACTGTATCTTTGAATTTGAGCCATATATGGTCTACACTTACGTAATTAGCTTGGAAGGAATGGAGACTCTCTCATAGGAAGGCATCAAGCGAATTTTTATATGCTGTTTTAAAAAGATATATTTTGCATTTATTTTTAGTGGTTTTGGTTGATATGGTTTTGAGCCTCGCTACAATGACCTTGGTTCACTAACCCTGCATTTCTGTAACTAATGGACTGAATCAAACAATTTCTGTAAGAAAAAGGAAAATATTTCCCTGAGATTGATTTCTCTTGGTTTCTGTTAAATCTAGTTTACAGTTACACCCATACTCCGTAATTCAGCTTATGCTGTGGGGCAGAGGGCACCTCTGGAACAGCTTTCTTTATCCCGTTTCCTGCCCCATTCCTGAACTGGTACCTGGGAAGAATGATTGTCGATAAACTCCGTATTATTCTAATTTTTTTTTCATTTTCTCATCTTGATAACTTAACGAGGCGTATGTGTACGTAGTCGTTAACTCCGTCCAAGGTCCTGGCGGGCCCATCACTACCAAATTACCCCCGCCTCATTCTCTGCCAGTGTCGTCATTGGCTGCGGTGTGGAGGGCCATAGTGTTAGCACACTGCTCTCCGCATCGATGCCAGTTTTAGTGACTTGGAGCCGGTTCTGCTCGGTCAGGTAGCTCCTCAACTGGCGCCACGAATTTGAGTGCACCCCGTTCCAGTTCTCCCATCGAGGTGAAATCTCTGGCAGTACCACGAGTGGAACCTGCTTCCTCTGTATTTGATATTGGTCTGTAATTCCGCTGGTCAACTCTTTTACCCTTCTTATATACTGGAGTCAAGTGGGATTTTTTACAGTCACAAGGGGCTGGAAGAAAGCACACGGGATTCAAGTGTATAAGAAGGATAAAATAACGGACCAGCAAAACTACAGACCAATGTTCTTAACTTCTCCTAAGCATATTTTCAGTTCGAATGTAATAAACTTCTATAATGTTCAGTGCTATACGGTCCGCAGCTGCGATGAAGTTTTTGAATGATTTCATGAAGCCTTCAACTGCCATTTTCCTTATTACCTGTAAGATTGTACAATTTTGGCCTTAGGCCATTTTTACGTATTTTACGGATAATTTTTTGGTAACAGATTATGTCATATACGTTCGAAGGTGCTACTCCTGGCGGGTGTAAAATGAATGTGCTCAACGGAAAATAATAAACGCTAAAATGAAGATTTGGCCCTGTCTGACTACCCCTGAAGCAGATCTTACAAGTTCTTAATTCTATAAATTACTATCTAAACAGAAATGAATAATGAAGGCAACTAATCCTTCTAAATGATCAACGTTGTTCCTGCTTATATATTCATTGCATATTTAAAAAGAAACCTTAATACTACAAAGATTACATTTCCTCAGTAAATTACTAATCAATTGCCCGTCGCTGCTCCTTATTACGACTGCGCCGTCTAATATCAATAACGCAAAATCTCATGTCATCTACGTATCAAACACAAGAAGACACCACTTTCAGAGATGATATACGGTGGTGTGGAACCTCAGCGGAAATAAACTAACGTGATCACAGCTGTTTATAGCCCTAATAAGCCGAAGCAATTTGCTGTTTCACCGTATGTACTCCGTCTGGTGCGTCGAAGTGATTGTTCTCGTACTCGTCTGCGACGATGGAAGTACTCCAGCCACAAATAAACTCTTTCAAACACTAGGACAGCAGAAGGTGGTCCTCTGACTACTATACTCTAATACTGTCCTCTCCTCTCTGCGTTCTACAGACGAGGAACGCGAACTTCCAGTCACAAGGACGGAGATTAGATAATCTCTCAACGTAAGCATAGGCAGAGGAAGTGCTCTCAGTTACTGAACGTTGCGTACTCAACGACGACTTCCAACCCAGAGATGAAATCCAGAATTGTATAGGTTCGCAACAATACAATGCCTAACTATTCTAAATATAAACTCTCCTGAGAGCAAGGACAGCAAGTCCGTCAGTTTCAACAAAGCTGCTATCGAGCGACCGTCACACACGGGTGCTCACAACAGAAGACCTCGTCTCTCCAGCGCTGGCTTCCCAGCAATGCTTGACTCCCCACCATCGTAATTCCGAAAACGAATCACACTCACGAAACCACGGAATATTCTCCCTCTCTACAGATTCTTCCGAACGCCGACCAGCTGTATTTTAGTCTTTTGTCGTCCAACGCGGAAAGTTTGCGCACAGTGGTACGCTTCTGAGTAAAGATCCTTGGAAATAATCCAGCCTGCGTGGTTTCCGAGGTGCCGCTTCTTCGTTCCTCTCACCTGCGTCCAAGATTTTCAGCGGCCGGCAATCACACTATTGTGCTCCTGAGCTCAGGTGCTACGACGTCTGTTTAGCTACTTCCTGTGTTTACGCAGGACCAACAACTGTGCGGGCCTTCCACCCAGAGCTTGAGTTGTATCTGCCGTTTCATCTTCACTGGCGTTCCAACCTCTACTGGTATATGCAAATCATTCACTACGCCGTGTTTATAAGAAAGAAAATGGTTCAAATGGCTCTGAGCACTATGCGACTTAACTTCTGAGGTCATCAGTCGCCTAGAACTTAGAACTAATTAAACCTAAATAACCTAAGGACATCACACACATCCATGCCCGAGGCAGGATTCGAACCTGCGACCGTAGCGGTCACGAAGTTCAAGACTGAAGCGCCTAGAACCGCACGGCCACACCGGCCGGCTTATAATAAAGACACTCCGTCACCTTTCATGCAATAAGCGTTAAAAATTATTTACAAGATGTACGTGACAATGTTAGTCCCTTTTATATATTCACATGTATGACGTACAACCTATCACATGATACGTAATTGTGTTTGTAGATCACGGCAAAGTATGTGGATGAGTTCTTGTAAGGCGCGAAATTGTAGCCACCTTACAACGTCTTTGCTCCTATGACATCATGTTATGCCCTTAAATAAGTTCGAGGTATTGTGTTGAGGAGTTGTTGCAACAACTGCTCGAAAATAACGTGCTCCTAATATTACGTGAACACTTCGAAATAATTTAAGAGCATAACATGATGTCATAGGAGCAACGAAGTATATGACATAATCTGTTACCAAAAAATCATCCGTAAAATACACGAAAATGGCCTATGCCCGAAATTGTACAACTGTACAGGAAGTAAAGAAAATGGCATCTGAAGGCTTCAAGAAACCATCCTAATAACAAAATTCCTTAAGACTGAGAAGCTTATGACCACGATTCAGCATGGTTTTAAAAAGTATCGCCCGTGCGAAACTAAGCTAGAACTTTTCTCACATGACATTCTGCAAACTATGGATGAAGGACAACAGGCAGATTCCACATTTCTAAATTTTAGGAAACCATTTGACACGGTGCCTCATTGCAGGTTCTTAACGAAGGTACGAGCAAATGGAATAAGTTCACAGATATATGAGTGACTCGAAGACTTTTAAATAACAGAACGCAGTACGTTGTCCTCGATGGCGACTGTTCATCAGTGACAATGTTATCGTCAGGAGTGCCCCAGGGAAGTGTGATAGGATCGCTGTTGCTCACTATATTCACGAATGATCTGGCGGACAGGGTGGGCAGCAATTGCGGTGGTTTGCTGACGATGCCGTGGTGCACGGAAAGGTGTCGAAGTTGAGTGACTATAGGAAGATGCAAGACAACTTTGGTACAATTTCCAGTTGGTCGTGATGAATGGCAGCTAGCCCTAAATGTGAGAAAATGTAAGCTGATGCGGATAAGTAGAAGGATCAAACCCGTAATGTTCGGATACAGTATTACTAGTGCCCTGCTTGATACAGTCAAGTCGTTTAAATATCTGGACGTAACGTTTCAAAGCGACACAAGGTAGAATGAGCACGTGGGAACTGTGTTAGGGAAGGCGAATTTTAGGAATGGTTCACCTGTAAATGAGACCGCATATAGGACGCTGGTGCGATCCATTCTTCAGTACTGCTCGAGCGTTTGGGATCTGTACCTGGTCGGATTGAAGGAAGACATCGAAGCAGTTCGGAGGCGGACATTTAGACATGTTACCGGTAGGTTCGAACATCAATATAACGGAGGTGCTTTCGGAAACTCAAATGGGAATCCCTGGACGGAAGGCGACGTTCTTTTCGAAAAAATCTGTTGAGAAAATAAAGAGAGCAGGCATTTTAAGCTGACTGCCGAGCGGTTCTACTGCCTAAGGACCACGAACATAAGATACGAGAAATTAGGGATCATGCGGAGGCATATGGACTGTCGTTTTTTCCTCGATCTGTTTGCGAGTGGTACTGGAAAGGAAATGACAAGTAGTGGTACAGGGTAAACTCCACCACACACCGTACGGTGGCTTGCGGAATATCTACGTAGATGTAGATGCAGATATAGATGTATGCCAGTGAACCACGTTGACCACCCAGCTACGAGGCCGGCAGCGAGACTTATGTGGGAGGAAGTAATGTTGTTCAACACATCCCGAAACGTACTCTCTAGGAACATTAGTAATAAACATCTCTATGAGGTACGACGCCTCTGTTGCAGCGTCTCCGTTTAGTTCATCGCACTCACTAAACAAACCCGTCATGATATGCACCACTCTTCGTTGGATCTTCTCTGCTTCTATTAATCCTGTGTAGTAGGAGTCCCAGACATATGAACCATTCTCAAGAATTAGTCGAACGAGTGTTTGGAAATCACTTCTTTCTGGGATGAGCTACTTTTCCTCGAGAGTCTCCAAATGAATCTGTGTGGCATTTCCTTTCCTTACTACTTGTTTTACGTCACTCCTCTTTAAGTCGCTCGGGATGGTTACTGCTAGGTATTTTGCAGTAGTTCCAAACGCAGAATTAAGTGGCACACTTAGTGACATCACGACACGGCACTTTACGTGCCACTGTCATTACCTCCCCTTTCTGTTAAGGTCTCGCATGGTTCGAGGGAAGAACGACTGCCGGAAAGCCTCCGTGCGCGCTCGAATCTCTACTTTTACATTCGTGATCTCCGCGGGAGGTATAAGTAGGGGAAGTAATACATTCCATACCTCATCCAGAAACGCAACCTTTCGAAACCTGGACAGCAAGCTACACCGCGATGCAGAGCGGCTCTCTTGCAGAGTTCGCCTCTTGAGTTTGCTAAACATCTCCATAATGCTATCACGCTTACCAATTAACCCTGTGACGAAACGCGCCGCTCTTCTTTGGATCTTCTCTATCTCCTCTGTCAAGCCGTCCTGGTACGGATCCCACACTGATGAGCAATACTCAAGTACAGGCCGAACGAGTGTTCTGTAAGCCACCTCCTTTGTTGATGGACTACATTTTCTAAGGACTCTTCCAATGAATCTCAACCTCGCATCCACCTTACCAACAATTAATTCCACTTCAAACCGTTCCGCACGCATACTCCCAAATATCTTACAGACGTAACTGCTACCAGTGTTTGTTCCGCTATTATATAATTATGCAATAAAGGATCCTTCTTTCTATGTATTCGCAATACATTACATTCCTGTAATGTGTGGTTGTTGGTTTATGTAGTGTGAGGTGTCTGTCCCGTTCCACCGCCAGTAATAAAAGTTTCAGCAAGTGCAGAGATGAAGCTTCTAGAAATACAATTTTCAGTTTTATTTTCTGACACCACGATCGGTTCCGCAATCGAGGCCGTTTCCAGGTGGTTACTAGCCTAGCATCAAGGGAGCACGCAGCTGCACACCGAGTAAACCTGCACGGTGCTAGGCTCGCAGTCGCTAGTAAACAGCCTTAGTGGCTGGAAACGATAGTGGTATCATAACATAAATGAGATGTGCATCACTGTGCTTACAGACTGGAATAATCTGTTCATGTAAGTTGAAAGAAGTGTAAGCAGACTGTCAAAATTAACTATCTAGGCTAAAGAATATGGATGAGCGACTAAACTGGTTGTCAATGACACAATGAATGAGTTTACTTGGCCGAAAGCAAGGAAATGCAAATAAAGGTTAGAATAAAAGACAATTCCCGGAAAAGGATTCTTTCAAAAATGCCTCTGAGCACAATGGGACTTAACATCTGAGGTCATCAGTCCCCTAGAACTTAGAAGTACTTAAACCTAACTAACCTAAGGACATCACACACATCCATGCCCGAGGCAGGATTTGAACCGGCGACCGAAGCAGGCGCGCGGCGAAAAGGATTATTTCTTAACAGTTAATTACAGCCCTTTTTCTTTTATCTCTAATTAATAGTTTATGAATCATTATTAATTTACGACAAGCAAATACAATCTGTACTTTATCAGACGTCATACTAAAACCAATGTTCAGGAGCTACCATAAACAAATATAGATTTCGCTTTAATTTCAATTTAGTTGGAAAGATTACGGTATTTGAAATTAATTTACTACACGATACATTTGGGTTATCGTTTGCTGTGCCTTTCATCGATATAGTTCATGTTACTAATATTTTTGAAGTGTGCTTTATTTTTAATATGCATGATTATAATATTTGCTAAATCAGTATAGAAAAATCGTAAAAGGGTAGTATGTGGGTTGTGGCGGGGTGGAGGGTGTGGGGGCGAGGACAGCTCTGGCATTTGTGCCAAGAGCGTAGGTCATCTCACTTCTGACTATTGTTCTACTCACAGCTAAAATGAACAATCGAGAAAGCACATCACAAAAATGATTTTTTATTCCACGTTATACAGTATACTGAAACGTTTAGTGATGTTAGTTTTAAACTAATCAATAAATCTTCCTTCATTAATGAAATAGAAATGTTGCTTCATTAATGATAACTAATAATTCCTAGACAATGCAATTGTCTTAGACCCTGCTCCGTAGCTTTGCGACTCCGAAAAATAAGGCAAGGCCATCTCAGTCATCGTAACATCTGTAATTCTGCATTGTTTCTCCACGATTTAGAGCCAAATGTGGAGCGTTTTAGAAGTATTTACGTCCTTACGACAAATGATACATATCAAGCCTTCTTTCTTCATGACCTATCAATAACGTTAATGATAACACTCATCTTCTTTTCTCAAAAATATATATTTGTTTTAATAATTCAATAGATAACGATAATGGTATACGACTGGTTACCGTACGCAACGACCTCGTCACATCTACTCAGTAACATTAAGAAAACACACTAAGAGAATGTGTGTAATGAAAACTTTCTGCTCGAGGGAAATTCAGGACTCAAGTCGGAGATTCTCTTAAACAATTTCGTTACTTTAGCACGCCTTCAGATTTGTTTCTCACTTTCGTGACCACTGATATTTCCGCATATGATTCTTAACATGGCAACAGGGGAAGAAATTCTGCAACCTTGAGAGCAGCACGATGCATGGAGGAGTATTGAAAACCATACCAGACGAAAGACCCCTCCAACAGACTTCACACTAATACCGTGTGGTTCCGCGTCCAGTCGTGCTAATAGCCTCCATTCGATGGGTAAAGGGGTCCACAAGTTTCTTTAGATGCGCTGTATTTAGTTGATGTCCGTCATTGATAATTACTCCAATACTACTTGTATGTTGATTGCAACGTTTCAGCCTCTGTTCCAAATAGTCCCAGACATTTTCTATAGGATAAAGATCGAAGATTTAGCGGAACAGTGGAATGCTATTACATGCCTAGATGTTCGTCTGACTAGGAACGTACGCGTGTGTCCCTGTGAATACTGTAGATATCTTTTACCTTCTTGGAAAAAGGTAGTATACAGTGGATCAGGAAGTTGTAGAAGAACATTTAGTCAAAGAGAGTAGTGACATAAACAACCTGGTTCATTTCTTGAGTGAGATCAAGACATACTCTGAGAAATAGCCCGAAAATATCTTATTTCGAGCCAGAACTATACACTTCACACACGGAGGGTTAAACGACTCACTGAACCGTCGCTCCACTAGGCGCATTTCTTCATTTGAAATAAAGAAAAACTGCTTCTAGTTTGAGAACACTACAAACCCCAGTCAGCTTGTACCTCGGTCGTGTTTCTTTGGTCCATTGAAGACATTGAGCTTTATGCACAAGTGTGACCTGTGGCCTTTTTTCGAGGGACCCTACTGTTGTGACTTGGCAAGACAGCCAAGCCACTAGAAGGTGAAGCCGAAAGGCACGCGTTTAAGCTCACGCAGGCTGGCGTGAGATCTGGAACAGTTAAAGGATTTGAGTCTAGCAAATGAAGTACGAAGTTGTTGGAATACTTAACTTTAATCCATAATTGGTGAACATCGGTCTGACGGTACATGCATCACATGATAAATAGCAATTGATAATGGCGCCTTGCTAGGTCGTAGCAAATGACGTAGTTGAAGGCTATGCTAACTATCGTCTCGGCAAATGAGAACGTAATTTGTCAGTGAACCATCGCTAGCAAAGTCGGCTGTACAACTGGGGCGAGTGCTAGGAAGTCCCTCTAGACCTGCCGTGTGGCGGCGCTCGGTCTGCAATCACTGATAGTGGCGACACGCGGGTCCGACGTATACCAACTGACCGCGGCCGATTTAAGGGCTACCACCTAGCAAGTGTGGTGTCTGGCGGTGACACCACACCTACTCCAAATGATGATTACGTACAGTTCCCCTGAAGTGTTCGCTCGGAAACCTGTTGAGATGGACTTACACTCACTGACAGGTTCAATTTCTATTAGGGTACAACCGAATCTCATTCACAAGACACGACACTCGTTCTCGAACTCTGTAAGTTAGTATCTTCCTACGACCTTTGTTTTTACACCGTGTTTCATTGCTGCGATTGGTACACCACTCCCTGTAGACAAGTTAGACAGGCCACACTGATACACAAACAAATCGGGCAGCTTCATTCGCAGTGTGGCCATGGGCACGTGCAAAAATGATAGTTTCTACCATTCTGTGACATCTCCCAGTCAATTTACTGCGCTTCATAGGCCTACCTAATGCATACGCTTCATGTCTGTGATATCTCCCATACAATGTTAAGCCACACCAAAATCGGCGACGCGAAACAACACCACAGACATTGGCGTAGTCTCTCAGTAATCCGCAACGACATATCGGACGCACTCCTGAAGACCACGCCTCTCCCCTAGCATTGCAGCGCCCTCACACTGAGGTCAATATAGTGGCGTGCATGCAAGAACACAGCCCCATTTGTGACCTCAGCTGAAGCAGTCAAATACAAAGTGTAAGACCAACGAGAAGTTAAGGTTTCTCATGAACTTGTATTATCATAAAAGTTGAATTTTTTACAGCAGGAAAACAGTTTATTAATGTATGCATCAAATGACACTTTAATAGGCAATGTCAGTTGTAAATTATCCGTTATCCCTGCGGCAAAGAAGTGTATGAAAATTAAGTGAATCTTTTCATCATTTATATAATAAAGTGAACTCATATTTCATGTGTTGTAACTAGACGAGCCGTTTCAAAAAAAAAAAAAAAAGAATGGTTCAAATGGCTCTAATCACTATGGGACTTAACATCTGTGGTCATCAGTCCTCTAGACTTAGAACTACTTAAACCTAACTAACCTAAAGACATCACACGCAGCCATGCCCGAGGCAGAATTCGAATCTGCGACCGTAGCAGCAGCGCGGTTCCGGACCGAAGCACCTAGAACCACTCGACCACAGCGGCCGGCCAAGCCTTCTCCCAAAGCAAACAAAGAACCCACAGTTATGGCTTGACGAAAGAAGTTTTATGTAGTCACACACAAAATTTCGCTGCCTTGACTCACGAAAGCGGAGAAAATCAGATGACCATTTGGTACCAGTTCTGCATCATCTACATCGCTTCACAGCGACGATTACGTGGTTTCTTTAAGGTTTGGCTAGCATACATTTCGATTAACTTAAGAAGTTGACTATAGATATTGTAGGCAAAGAGAGTAGGCCCCTCTAACAGAGATCTACTAATATGAAGCACAAACCTTTGAAAAAAGATTCTGAGAATGTATCTTTGGAGTTCAGCATTCCATAAAAGTGTAATATGGTCTGTGAGAAAGCCAGAAAAGAATCGAAGCATTAGTGATCTGGTGCTACAGAAGCGTGTTTAAAGTTAAATGATCGGATAAAATAAGAGTTGAGGAGATCCTCCGTGCAATCGTCGAGAGGCGGAACGTATGGATAACAATAACTACAAGAGAGGATAGGTTGACAGGGCGTTTGTTATTATTAAACTTCCATGATACTAGACGAAGTCATAGATGATAAAAACTAGAGGTGAAATCATTTGTACGAATGTATACCAAAACTAAGTGAGGGAATTTCAGCTCATCCAGGTTTCAAAAGTTTTACATTTGACACCCACAGAAATCTGTATTCCAGACATACACTTTTAGGAAGTTCCTGCTTAGTTCTGTATAAATATCTGATACCTGTAGGGCTCTTGTATTGAAGAAAGGTTCCATCACTTGGGGCAATGCACTTCTGTTATCCCATTCGTTTCGCCCTTCCCATATAATATTACTTCCTACACTGGATGATATTGTTGACACTTCTTACACTAATGTGTCATTCGCAACTTTGATCTTAGTTTCCACTGTACTACTCTACAACACTTCTGTTTTTACTTTCTTGATCCTTAAGCGTTATGAACTTAAGTTAATTTTGTGAAGACATTGTGCACGGTTATATCCAGGCCCTGCAGAATGAGCTGGGCCTTAGTTCAGTAGTAAGTGTGTTGTTTCAACGCATGCATGGATGCATGGCTATGTGAGACTAGGAACTCGTACGGTAAAAACTACCGGAAACCATTTACACCCCCAAAAACAGAGAGAGAGAGAGAGAGAGAGAGAGAGAGAGTTCCTCCAAGTCTAAGGAGAATATTTGAGTCACACATTTAATTTCATTCAGTTGTCCCTGATGCTGTCGCTCTATGCAATCCGCAATACTATATTTGGCTTTCAGAACACATGCGTGACATTTTCATACTCTCTCGCTCGCTATACGCAAACCATTAGTCGTACAGAAAAATGAACAGGACCTTTTTGTAGGAAATTTAACGTACCTTAAATTTTGCGTTAAATTTTACACTGAGATACGTTTTCGCTATAGGTCGTGGTTTTCGAGTTATTCAAGAAAAATATACAAAATTGACCTTCGAACGCATCTACCGGTCAGGATTACTAGTATGTTGTTCATGGCACTCCTTCCTACGATTGTACAAATATTTGCGACTACACGAACTTTTTCAGTTATTCGATATTTTATGGTCTTCACTGACTGGCGTTATTATGCAGCCACCTTAACCGAGCACTTAAAAATCGTGAAATTGGCGTTTGTGTAAATTTTACCTAAGATTTTTGTGAATTTTAGCAAAATAAAATAAACAATTGCATCGCTGAATTGGCCAGGCCTTCTGACTACGGAACTATTGTGCCTCTTTTAATCAATAACGTTAACAAAGTAGGAGATTACGCTGGCGATTTAATAGCCGAATCATTAGAGACCGAAAAACGAAAAGGTCGAATGTCGGGAATAGCTCGTGAAATTGGAAACTTTTGTTCAGTGTTAGGAGGGAGTGTCACGAACTGCGTACTAGGAAACTGGATTGGTGAGGGATGAAAGGAGGGTGTAGTTGCGTTTGAAGGTCAGTTTTGTACATTTCCTTAAATATCTCGTAAGCCACAGCCTCCAGCAAGAAAGTATGACAGTACAGAATTTTACTACATTACATTTTCTACAAAAAAGTCTGCTCATTTTTTCTGTAGGACTAATAGCGATTAGTGAGGGAGGGAATATGGAAGTCTCGAGCGTGTTGCTTATGATAGTCAACTGTAGCTTTTCGGGTTGCATAAAACGAGAGTGTTAGGTGAAACTGAATCATCCTGCAGGATCATGTTTTCTTTCAAGAACTATGAGTTCGCGTTTCCCCGCCACCTGTAGTACAAACATGAAGCGAGAAGAGTGGCCAAACAGGTGTGAAACGTCGTTTTGAGGTTCTTATTGCCGAAAGAAGGACATCCCTTAATGGGATAGTGTCCACGCTGAGATAGCATGTACTTAGTCTGACCTCAGCATCTTATACTACATTGATTAATGAACTGCAGCTTATAGCAGCACGAATGTATGTGAAGTACGCTTCACAAAAATGTAGGGGAAAATACTATTTGTGCATGAGCACAAATACGAACTCTTACTTTCCCACTGGAGTCATTCAGTTCCCACCCTGAGCAAGACTCGGCACAGTTAAATATGTGCAGAAACTTCTAACTGTAACAAAAATTCTGTTTATTGGCTACAAGACACGTCAACGAAAATCGCTGCATTGAATCGGACACCGTAAAGGGAGTTGTGGTAGGCCGAAGATGGGGACTGCCATGAGAAGTTTGTTGACCATCTGACTCAGTAGCGACAGTGTATTCCAAAAAGAGATAAGCGTTTGTCGTAAAGATGTTTGTTTCCTACAGCAGCTCAGTAAGAGTTGCACTTTCCTGTTGGAAATTCGAGATGAGCAGTTTGTCTCTGTAACTAACGAATAATATGAATAACTGAAAGGAATTATTATTCAGGTAGGTAAAAGTGAGAAACGTTATCCTTTCTGGTGAATTATGAACACAGAAAATTTAGTTGTTTTCCAGAGAGTTACAACAACCAGTTAAAGTTCCCTAAATAGAACATAAATATTTGCTGTCATGTGATAGATGTATTTAAACGAATTAGATATAAATCATTTTGAATCAAATTTCTATCCATTTTTGCTATGGAACTAGAAACGTTAAAAATTTTTGGGGTTGGATGCAACTTGCTGAACGTAATTTATTGAGTGTGTTCAAATGGATGTGCATTTAAATGAAGTGTTCAAACGACTGCTTATTTCCCGGAATGCACAGCTCAATGGTCGTCTAAAACACCTGCGGACGTGTTGTAAAGTTGAGGGAGGTGCTTGCTCGATGCACTGTTTGAAGTCATCCGCGGTTGTGGGTTCCATGACATGAACTTTATTCTTCAGACATTGCCACAAAAAGAAATTTTCTGGAGCCAGCTACTCTAAGGATCACGGCGCCCCGTCCACCTTCCAGAAAACCTTTTTTTTTTTCATTTATTGCACAACATCACTGACGCAATAGGGTTGGCGACTATCGTGTTGCATCTACTTAAAGCCTTTCCTCCCTACACTGACGTTTTACAGAACGGCATGTAAACTGTCGTCGATAAACCTTGATATATCACAGCTGTTATACATTGATACTCCAAAGAAACCGGTATAGGCATGCGTATTCAAAGACAGAGGTATGTAAACAAGCAGAATACGTCGCTGCAGTCGGCAATGCCTACATAAAGCAACAAGTGTCTGGAGCAGTTGTTAGATTGGTTTATGCTGCTGCAATGGCAGGTTATCAAGATTTAAGTGAGCTTGAACGCGGTGTTATAGTCGGCGAACGAGCGATGGGACACAGCATCTCCGAGGTAGCGATGAAGTGGGGATTTTTCCGTACGACAATTTCGCGAGTGTACCATGAGTATCACTGATCCGGTACACCATCAGATATCCGACATCGCTGTGGCCGGCTAAAGAACGGGACTAATGACGACTGAAGAGAATCGTTCAACGTGACAGAAGTCCTACCCTTACGAAAATTGCTGCAGATTTCAATGCTGGGCCAACAACAAGTGTCATCTTGCGAACCATTTAACAAAACATAATCGGTGTGGACTTTCGGAGCCGAAGGCTCATTGGTGTAACCTTGCTGACTGCTCGACACAAAGATTTATGCCTCCCCTGAGCCCGTCGACATCGACGTTGGGCTGTTGATTGCTGGGAACATGTTGCCTGGTTGGACGAGTATTGTTTAAAATTATATCAAGCTGATGGACTTGTATTGGTATGGAGACACCCTCATGAAGTCATGGACTCTGCATGTCAGCAAGGGGCTGTTCAAGCTGGTGGAGGCTCTACAATGATGTGGGGCGTGTGGTGTTGGAATTAGGTGTTGGAGTTATATGAGACAATTGATACGTCTAGATGTGACTCTGACAGGTGACACATCCTGTCTGATCACCTGCATCCATTCGTGTCCATTATGCATTCCGACGGACTTGGGCAATTCCAGCAGTATCATGAGACACCCCACACGTCCAGAATTGCTGCAGAGTGGCTACAGGAACACTCTTCTGAGTTTAAACATTTCCGGTGGCAACCAAACTCGCCAGACGTGAACATTATCGAATATATATGGGACGCCTCGCAACTCGCTGTCGAGAAGACATCTCCACCCCGTCGTATTCTTACGGATCTATGGACAGCCTTCTAGGATTCATGGGGTCAGTTCCCTCCAGCACTACTTCAGACATTAGTCGAGTCCATGCCACATCGTATTGCAGCACATCCGCATGATCGCGGGAGCCCTACACGATATTAGGCAGGTGTACCAGTGTCTTTGGATCTTCAGTGTATTAACTGCGGAGTACGATGAACCGACGATTTTATCGGCAAGGAGTCAATACCACAATTAATGAACCACATCATTTGACAAGCGACGTAACTTACCCACCTAGAATATCCTGTGACTCAGTAATGTGTATTATGATGTTCCACTGCACTTGAATTTCTGCACTTAATACATCGGAGAACTTAGCACTTTGTAAGGCGTTTAACATGAAATTAATCGCGGCGTATTCGCAGAAAGTAAATTTCCTATTGAGAACGTCCCAGAGTATCTCTTGTGTCCGTGACAGGTGCTACAGGCGCCGGTTTCCACCCTGTACTATTTACTTCACTAATGTAACGTTGATACCAGTGACTGTAGCAACTTCCCGTAAGCTCAAATGAGGACCGTGGGTTGTAGCAGGTAAATCAAACATTTCCATAACCTCATTTCTTGCCCGTATTCGTCTGTTACCGCCATGCCTTCTCAAACCACTCATTTTTGGAAGTCGTTATTTAACACGTAAGAAATTAGTGACGTAATGGCTGATACAGCCTTTCTACAAACGTATCTCACGGCATAAGTCATGCCTGCTTCGCCGTAATTGTGCCGGCACTCACCGAGGCTCAGCAACTTTTGAACGTATTTATTGGATCTGTGTGCGTTATTTAGAGCACGACAGTATATGTTGCTGACCGAACGTCATTTGTTGCGCATTCCTACCTATACTGAACACTGCAGCGTAAGGGCAAATCAACAGTCTAGCCAAAAACCAACTTCAAGCAGAGCATAGTGGATTCTTGTCGCAGCCAATTTATATCTTGTCGTCGGGTCGTTTAGATTGATTTGTACACTCAAGAAAATGGTCATTGGCCTGAATATTTCGTTTAAGTGAATATTCGTCCATCAGAACATCCTTTTCGACAGAGTCAGCTATGTACAGCATGTTGAAGCCATCCACGAAAACTTTTAACGTTTTAGTAAAATGGGCAAACGTTTGAACATTTTCTTCAATGAACATTTCTCCATCAGAAAATCCATCTGAGTACAGTTAGTTATGTACTGCACGTTGCATTCATCACCAAAAACTTTTAACATTTAATAGTATGAGTACTGCTTTGAATATTTGGTTCAAATAAACAGCCGTCACGAGAACATCCATCTCAACATAGTCATTTATGTACGTCTTGTTGCATCTACCCCCAAGACTTGTAAAGTTTTCAGATCCCTAACTTGACAGAAAATTGATTTCGCTGACTTGTGCACAGTTGGTTTAAATAAATGAAGAACATGTTGGACAAAAACATGTCCTGTTTAAAAATTTAATCTACGTGCCGTAGCTCCTTGGAAAGTAATATAAATGAACTACGTTCATAATTCCACGCATTAAAAAATTTTCGTATGTTTACCTGTCAAGAGATATATTCCGTCACGTTATTATTTTTTAAGTTACAGAGAACAACGCCTTATCTGAAACAGCCTGTTTTTTCCCTACTGAAATCCCGTTCCTGGCTGGAAATCTACTATTTTTTTGAGTGGACAGTTTCAAGTCAAGTGGAAATAAGCAAAGAAGAAGAATGTTATTTACAAGGCACTTCGAATCACTACAAATCGTCGAAGCAGTAAGCACACAGCTTCCCTTACATTTACAGACTGTTCGGTGAGGCGATTTCTTCTTGATGGCTGTGTTAAAATGGCTCTGAGTTCTATGCGACTTCTGACGTCATTAGCCACCTAGAACTTAGAACTAATTAAACCTAACAAACCTAAGGACGTCACACACATCCATGCCCGAGGCAGGATTCGAACCTGCGACCGTAGCGGTCGCTCGGTTCTATCTTCTTGATGGGCCAACACTGTCATCCATACGAGTGGTCTGTGGGGCAAGAACTCAATGAATGGCATTTAGTTGCTCGACAAAAAGCTTGTGACGAACTGCTTGAAATGATGCCTCACGATGCCTTTACGTCCATTACATACTAGGCGTATTTTTGTCTGCTTTTTGAATAAACCTGAAGCTCCCCACGGGAGTGCTAACAATGCCATTGCTATTCATTAGAGAACCCGTCATTCAGAACGCGTAATTATTTGCTCTACATTGCCGAGAATAGGGATCATTCGTAGTCAGTTTTTTTTTTTTTTTTCTTAGCTAAGCGAGTTTGCAGTAACTGAATTCTAAGCTATTTGTCTATATGGCTAAGATCATTTCTTTACTTACTTTTGCCCAGTCTTGAACAAACTGACATTGGGGATGTGTGGTTTCGCTACGATTTTTACGCAAATCTTTCCCTGGAGGCCTGATCTAGAGGGCACTCCTCTGCTCTGGTGCGCACACCCGATTCAGCTTCTTGTGATTTTTCATTATGAGGATATCTAAAATCTATTTTTTGCACTGTTCGGCCAAGGACATTTGACCATTTGTAGTAATCAGCCAAGCAATACTATACATACCATTGCTATGCTCGAAAGAGTCGACCGGAACTTCAGAATTCGAGTAAATCAGTTAACTGATAATGTGGGGCGTCATTTGTAGGATATAATTATTTAAAACATGCAATTTTAAATTTCCAGTTATTCAGAAATACAAAAAGATGACTCGGAGAGACAGAAACGTTTCGTTACTCACATGTTTTTATTCCCAGAATACAGCTTATAATAAATTGACGCTAGTTTCTTTTCTAAGAGCACCAAACAAAACCACTTTTGTGTCCAATCAGTTGAATATGGACGCTGATGACTTCGCTGTTGCGAGGCTATACCTACCACAATGAACGGTCACAAACATTAACAGAATCAAAGTTGTTCAAATGGCTCTGAGCACTATGGGACTTAACTTCTAAGGTCATCAGTCCCCTAGAACATAGAACTACTTAAGCCTAACTAACCTAAGGACATCACTACATCCATCATCCATGCCCGAGGCAGAATGTGAACCTACGACCGTAGCGGTCGCGCAGTTCCAGATGTAGCGCTTAGAACCGCTCGGCCATCCCGGCCAGCTTAACAGAATCCATATAACAAATGGCGACCCCGTAGAGACACGGAGCACCACAACATTTCGTGACACTCTATGTTTGATTTCCCTGATGCAGTTCTTGTTCAAATCGGGCCCAGTTGACAGTATTCGTAAGCTTCGAACTGCTTACTTCAGATACTCTTCATATGTTGTATCCTGTCAAATAAAACACAGGGCGTGAGCAATATGTGCATGAGTACTTGTGCGCGCATTGTGTGTATCTGATAACCTCGACCTACCTATGTACCCGACAAAGTGTTCACTTCGATTGGGTGATTACCTTATGATCCGAGTTGCATGGAGAGATTAGTTCTAATTGAAGACCCACTATACTGTAATTTGAATTCACATTAACTACAACGTAGTACATTTTCTTACTGTGTAGTGCAGTCATTATCATCACGTTTTTCTTCTTATTATTCTTCTTCACCCTTGCCTTTTCCCGTGTCTTGGGAAGTTATATGGAATTGAGTAATGTTAGTGACAGATGGTGGTGGTACGTATACGTCGCTGAACAGCTAGTTTATCAACGCCTGCGTTCAACTAATGGGACTCGAATGCGGTTTTGTTTCGTGAAAAGTATGGTAAAATATACACTGAAGAGACTTGTACAGGCATGCATATTCAAATACAAATACATTTAAAAAGGCAGACTATGGCGTTGCGGTCGGCAACTCCTATAGGCCTAGAAGACAACAAGTGTCTGGCGCTGTTTTTAGATCGATTACTGCTGCTACAACGACAGGTTATCAAGATGTAAGTGTGTTTGAGCGTGGTGTTAAAGTCGACGCACGATCGATGGGACACAACATCTCCGGCAGCCATGAAGTGGTGATTTTCCGGTACGACCACTTCATGAGTGTATCGTAAATATCAGGAACCCAGTAAAACATCAAATCTCCTACATCGCTGCTGTCGGAAAATGATCCTGCAAGAACGGGACCAACGACGGCTGAAGAGAATCGTTCAACGAGACAGAAATGCAACCTTTCCACAAACTGCAGCAGATTTCTGTCCTGGGCCATCAAAAAGTGTCAGGGTGTGAACCATTCAACGAAATACCATTGATTTGGGGTTTCGGAGCCGAAGGCCCACTGATGTAACCTTGATATCTGCACGATACAAGGCTTTACCCCTCGCTTGGGTCCGTCAACACAACATTCGACTGCTGATGACTGGAAACATGGTTGGATGGGTATCGTTTCAAATTTTACCAAGTGAGTGGACGTGTGCGAGCATGGAGATAATCTGATGAATCCATGGACCCTACGTGTCTGCAGGACACTGTTCAGGCTGCGAGGGAGGGGGGGGGGGGGGTCTACGCAGTGATGTGGGGAGTGTGCAGTTAGAGTGATGTGGGACCTCTGATACTTCTAGATACGACTCTGACAGGTGACACGTACGTAAGCATCCTGTTTGATCATCTGTAGCCGTTCATGTACATTGTGCATTTCGACAGAGTTGGGCAATTCCAGCAGGACAATACGACACCCCATACGCCCATAATTGCTACAGAGTGGCTCCAGGAAAAGGCTTCTAAATTTAAACATTTCCTCTGCCCACCAAACTCCCCAGCATGAACAATATTGAGCATATCTGGGATGCCTGGCAATGTGCTGATCAGAAGATATCTCCATCCGCTCGTACTCTTACGAATTTAGGGACAACCCTGCAATGTTCATGGTGGCAGTTCCCTCCAGAACTATATCATAAATTAGTCGAGCCCATGGCACGTCGTATTTTGGCACTTCTGCGAGCTCGCTTGTGCCCTACACGATACTAGGCAGGTGTACCAGTTTCTATTGCTCTTCAGTGTAGAATGTAATCCTGAGCCATCCTGGGACACTGTGAGCGAATACGTTTGCTGATGCCACTGTTATTTCAAGCACGGAATTTGTGTACCCTATCTGTGTGTATCTCCAGAAAATGTGACATTCAAGTGTGATTACTTTTACTAAATGTTTGCCAAGTTTATATCTGAGGCGGAGCGTGGGTACCAACGCGGTATTTAGGAAGCTGGATGTGGAAACCGCCTAACAAACATAACCAAGCTCGACAGCCCAACAGCTATCACCGTTAATCCACGAGGCGTATTCGATCCGGGACTGGCTCGGTTGCCCGAATGCCGGAAGCAGCTCGTTACTCGCTACGCAGTCGCGCCTGTTTATTTTGTAACGCGATCACCAAGTAGCGTAATCGAAACGAATTGTATAATTTTTTAAGAGGAGAGTCAAGGAACAAATGAAAGTGTCATCTTCACAGACTGTCATAGGAAGGAAGAAGGGGGCGCAACAATTTTCGAAAGCTTTATAGTCTAATGACATTGGGGGGGGGGGGGCAACAAGTTTCGAAAGGCATTCGTGCGTAATGACATTTATCAACGAAAGCAACGAACATAGAATGCTTTGCAAAAGGTAAGTGCAGCGAATATACACTACTGGCCATTAAAATTGCTACACCACGAAAATGACGTGCTGCAGACGCGAAATTTAACCAAAACGAAGAAGATGTTGTGATACGCAAATGATTAGCTTTTCAGAGCATTCACACAAAGTTGGCGCCGGTGGCGACACCTATAACGTGCTGACATGAGGAAAGTTTCCAACCGATTTCTCATACACAAACAGCAGTTGACCGGCGTTGCCTGGTGAAACTGTGTTGAGATGGCTCATGTAAGGAGGATAAATGCGGACCATCACGTTTCCGACTTTGATGAAGAGCGGATTGTAGCCTATCACGATTGCGGTTTATGTTATCGCGACATTGCTGCTCGCGTTTGTCGAGACCCAATGACTGTTAGCAGAAAATGGAATCGGTGGGTTCAGGAGGGTAATACAGAACGCCGTGCTGGCTGCCAACGGCCTCGTATCACTAGCAGTCGAGATGACAGGCATCTTATCCGATTGGCTGTAACGGATCGTGCAGCCACGTCTCGATCCCTGAGTCAACAGATGGGAAGTTTGCAAGACAACAGCCATCTGCACGAACAGTTCGACGACGTTTGCAGCAGCATGGACCATCAGCTCAGAGACGATGGCTGCTGTTACCCTTGACGCTCCATCACAGACAGGAGCGCCTGCGATGGTGTACTCAACGACGAACCTGGGTCTACGAATGACAAAACGTCATTTTTTCGGATGAATCCTGGTTCCGTTTACAGCATCACGATGGTCGCATCCGTGTTTGGTGACATAGCAGTGAATGCACATTGGAAGCGTGTATTCGTCATCGCCATACTGGCGTATTACTTGTCGTGATAGTATGGGGTGCCATTGGTTACACGTGTCGGTCACCTATTGTTCGCATTGATTGCATTTTGAACAGTGGACGTCACATTTCAGATGTGTGACGACCCGTGGCTCTACCCTTCATTTGATCCCTGCGAAACCCTACATTTCAGAAGGATAATCCACGACCGCATGTTGCAGGTCCTGTACGGGCCTTTCTGGATTCGGAAAATGTTCGACTGCTGCCCTGATCAGCACATTCTCCAGATCTCTCACCAATTGAAAACGTCTGGACAATGGTGGCCGAGCAACTGGCTCGTCACAATACGCCTGCCACTACTCTTGATGAGCTGTGGTATGGTGTTGAAGCTACATGGGCAGCTGTACCTGTACACGCCATCCAAGCTCTGTTTGACTCAATGCCCTGGCGTATCAAGCCCGTTATTACGGCCAGAGGTAGTTGTCCTGGGTACTGATTTCTCAGGATGTATGCACCCAAAAAGCGTGAAAAAGTAATCACATGTCAGTTCTAGTATAATATATTTGTCCAATGAATACCCGTTAATCGTCTGCATTTCTTCTTGGTGTAGCAATTTTAATTGCCAGAAGTGTATATGGTTCAAAATTTGCCCGTTACCTCTACAGTAACAATACTTAATGAAAATGAACAGTCCCTTGATTTGACGGTTTGTTGCAGGTAGCCACAGACTTCCTCCGCGATTCTTATACATTTTCTTCGCCTCTGATAGGGATAGTTGGCAGCTGACTTACGAAATTTCCGGTCCATTCCAGCGATTCAGTAATTACAATCCGTTACGCACTCATTATAAAAGAATTATGACGGAACGCTGCTTTTCGCCCGTTGCCGGTACCTCCCGGCGCGTGTTAATTATCTCCGAGGGGCGGAACGGTTTTGTTTTGCAGAAATAAACAAGTGCTCATTAGGTGGAGCAAATCTCGGTCGCAAGAAGCGGCGCTGGCCGCGCAGTAATGCGCTGCGCTGAACTCTCCTCGCCGCGAAGGGTTTAATTGCCGGAAAGCCGAACGAGTCGGGCCAGCGTCCGACGGAGGGCGGGGTACGCGGGAGACGACGGCGGTGCTGGCAGCGCCGAGCCGAGTGTTGGCTGGGCCCGCGCTGGCCCCGAGTGCTGCCAGAAGAGGCTGCGCGGTTGGCTGGTCTGGCTGGGGCCAGGCCTAGTAGGAGGGGGAGAGTGGCGACGGAGGGGGCTGGTTTCTGGGACGAGGACCGCGCGCGCTGTAGCGCCCCGCCCTGATGGAGAGGGATAATATTTACCCTGCATCCGCAGACGGAGCGCACCGCGCCCCCGGTGTACCGAGACCAGCCTGGCGCACCATACGAGCTGGCGACCCAGTGCAGTGGCAAGCGGCCTGAGGCTCTCCAAAACTTCATTATCCTCTCATCTCACTGACCGGCTTTTCACGCATTCTCTTTCTTATATTGTAACAAATAAGCCCTCGGTCACAAATATTAAGTCAAAAATTGACCTGGTTTCGACGCTACTATGAGCGTCGTCTTCAGCATTAGACTAACTGTACTAAAACTGTACTAAAACATTAATAAAATTAAAGTTTGTACTGACTCGAAAAGATGCAGTACTTACAAGTCACATATTAAAAAAGATCTCGTACTGTGAACAAGGGTTGCAACAAGACTGAGGTGCCCACTTTAGAAAGTGTGGGCAAGTAAACATGGTGTTGCTACGAGCGCCACCAAGTAGCCGCAGAAACAACTAGGCTACTGTACATTCAAAATGAGACACATGAAATTGTGATGCAGCTTATTCGGCAATAACGTAAGCATTAATAATAACAGGATGAAGTTACATATTTATCTGCTTTAAATAGAGATACATTTTGTAACGTAAAAACGTTAGTTATGACATACAAGAAAACAGCAAAGCTGTGACAGGAAAACAACATTTCGGTAAACTGCATGAGGAAATCTGAATCAAAGATCAAGCAACGGCTTTATACAGTCAAAAAAGTTTTTATTTCGCAGCTGCAACTGTTCGTTGAGAATGAGGCCATCATGACGAGTGAGATGTTTGAAAATCTCCAATTCCTCTAAAACATCTAACCTACGCCCCTTCTTTTCGGTATGCAGAATATTGTTATCGCCTATGGCTTAAGGCAGGTGTCCAGTAATTAAGAGATGATCGGCAAAGGATGAATTTAAGGGACTGGTGCAGTCAGATATAAAGAACATCTTTTGAGAAAGATAATGTTAGATGCTAATGTTAGTAATGCTGTGATGTAATGTTGATGATCTGTACGCACGAGAAATATAATCAGGATAGTAGCGGTGCAATGATGATAATGTCAGTGATGTTGTGGCGTAACAGTGATACTGGGGGTGCACGAATATTATTATGATCCTGCTGGAGGTGGAATAATAATGTATGTGAGGGTCTATGGAACCGCAGGGAACGACTTAAAGTCATTGAGGAAGAGGAAGTGATACGGAGGGTAATGGAAGAATGGGGTGAGCTGGAGAGTCGTCAGTGGGGTTCGAAGGAGGGATTTGTTTTTGGACGGATTTCGTCATTGGGGAGTATCAGTTGTTAGAAATTCCGGCGGGAAAGGATACGCGTCTCTGCATCTCTGTATATTTAAATGGTGGCCAACATCATTTTACTTTAGAGTGCAGGTATCGCATTTGTCATAAAATTGATAGCGCTTGCACCATTAGCCCGTGTGCGCGCCACAGTTCAAGAATTATATACATTTCACGTAACATTGCACTCAACATACGCTTTAAGTTTTAACAGCATTTGCGTAGTCCCATGAGCACATTAAAAATTGTGCGGTAATAACGTGTGTGTTGAGTACAATGGTATGTGAAGTATGTGTAATTTTAATAGCTGTAACGTGCACCCCTGCTAGTGATATTAGTGTTACGACAACTATGACACCAACACACTTAAACACAATGATCATTTAAATGTACGTTTGGAAACAGAAGAAGTAGAACACGAGAACATAAGACACAAACGGCTAGCTACTGAAGAGACCCAGCACTACAACAGGAGAAAATCAGCCGCCGCTTGTAGCAACAACAGTTCCACCCCTCTCGCAATCAGGAAGGCCATCAAGAAACTCACTAGCTGAGGACGAAGAAGGTGTTAAGTAACCAAGCAGAACAGACCGCGCTGTGCAGCTCATGGCAGCAGACGTTGCAACCACCCACAACGCCTTCGCAACGCTGGAAGATGTTGCTGACGATGATGAACCATCACACATAAGCGCACGAATGGAACGACGCACGGCACGACCACCAACTGTCGCGCATTTCTCAGAAGATTAAATGGTGCTGTAGCATCTTGTGAGGCAAGCACTGTAGGGGCATTAGGGGCATCCGCTTTTCGCCAGCGCAAGTGGAAAAAGCATCTGCAAAATATTACTATGCTCAGTGGAGTAGCACCATCAGGTTGCTGGGGTGTTTTCAGAGCGCGGAATTGGCTTCTACATTTACGCCAAACGCCTGAAGAACCACTCAAATGCGTCCCTGGATGTAGGACAACAAGAAATGTAACAACAAGGCGTGAAATTCTCTCAGTCACGAAGACGAAATCACCGCGCACAAAGGGCGAGATACTACGAAATGCCAGGCGTTGTGACAGTATGGGATACACCAAACGTTTGCTTCTGGAAAGGAGTTTCGCCCTAATACGGACCCATTCTTAAGAAACACAAGTTTAATCTGTACGTATCGGATTCCTAAACCGCTAATTAGTTAAATTTTCGCCCTAAAGTGGATCTTCAGTTGGCACTTCGACAGAAATCCATATATATCATGTGAAGTAACCCAAAAATTAAATTACAACAGCAGTATTAAGTGACCAAAGGATTTGTTGTTGTTGTGGTCTTCAGTCCTGAGACTGGTTTGATGCAGCTCTCCATGCTACTCTATCCTGTGCAAGCTTTTTCATCTCCCAGTATCTATTGCAACCTACATCCTTCTGAATCTGCTTAGTGTACTCATCTCTTGGTCTCCCTCTACGATTTTTACCCTCCACGCTGCCCTCCAATACTAAATTGGTGATCCCTTCATGCCTCAGAACATGTCCTACCAACCGATCCCTTCTTCTGGTCAAGTTGTGCCACAAACTTCTCTTCTCCCCAGTCCTATTCAATACTTTCTCATTAGTTATGTGATCTACCCATCTAATCTTCAGCATTCTTCTGTAGCACCACATTTCGAAAGCTTCTATTCTCTTCTTGTCCAAACTATTTATCGTCCATGTTTCACTTCCATACATGGCTACACTCCATACAAATACTTTCAGAAATGACTTCCTGACACTTAAATCTACACTCGATGTTAACAAATTTCTCTTCTTCAGAAACGCTTTCCTTGCCATTGCCAGTCTACATTTTATATCCTCTCTACTTCGACCATCATCAGTTATTTTGCTCCCCAAATAGCAAAACTCCTTTACTACTTTAAGTGTCTCATTTCCTAATCTAATTCCCTCAGCATCACCCGACTTAATTAGATTACATTCCATTATCCTTGTTTTGCTTTTGTTGATGTTCATCTTATATCCTCCTTTCTAGACACTGTCCATTCCATTCAACTGCTCTTCCAAGTCCTTTGCTGTCTCTGACAGAATTACAATGTCATCGGCGAACCTCAAAGTTTTTATTTCTTCTCCATGAATTTTAATACCTACGCCAAATTTTTCTTTTGTTTCCTTCACTGCTTGCTCAGTATACAGATTGAACAACATCGGGGAGAGGCTACAACCCTGTCTTACTCCCTTCCCAACCACTGCTTCCCTTTCATGTCCCTCGACTCTTATAACTGCCATCTGGTTTCTGTACAAATTGTAAATAGCCTTTCGCTCCCTGTATTTTACCCCTGCCACCTTTAGAATTTGAAAGAGAGTATTCCAGTCAACATTGTCAAAAGCTTTCTCTAAGTCTACAAATGCTAGAAACGTAGGTTTGCCTTTCCTTAATCTTTCTTCTAAGATTAGTCGTAAGGTGAGTATTGCCTCACGTGTTCCAGTGTTTCTACGGAATCCAAACTGATCTTCCCCGAGGTCGGCTTCTGCTAGTTTTTCCATTCGTCTGTAAAGAATTCGTGTTAGTATTTTGCAGCTGTGACTTATTAAACTGATAGTTCGGTAATTTTCACATCTGTCAACACCTGCTTTCTTTGGGATTGGAATTATTATATTCTTCTTGAAGTCTGAGGATATTTCGCCTGTTTCATACATCTTGCTCACCAGATGGTAGAGTTTTGTCAGGACTGGCTCTCCCAAGACCGTCAGTAGTTCCAGTGGAATGTTGTCTACTCCGGGGGCCTTGTTTCGACTCAGGTCTTTCAGTGCTCTGTCAAACTCTTCACGCAGTATCATATCTCCCATTTCATCTTCATCTACATCCTCTTCCATTTCCATAATATTGTCCTCAAGTACATCGCCCTTGTATAGACCCTCTATATACTCCTTCCACCTTTCTGCTTTCCCTTCTTTGCTTAGAACTGGGTTTCCATCTGAGCTCTTGATATTCATACAAGTCGTTCTCTTATCTCCAAAGGTCTCTTTAATTTTCCTGTAGGCAGTATCTATCTTACCCCTAGTGAGATAAGCCTCTACATCCTTACATTTGTCCTCTAGCCATCCCTGCTTAGCCGTTTTGCACTTCCTGTCGATCTCATTTTTGAGACGTTTGTATTCCTTTTTGCCTGCTTCATTTACTGCATTTTTATATTTTCTCCTTTCATCAATTAAATTCAATATTTCTTCTGTTACCCAAGGATTTCTACTAGCCCTCGTCTTTTTACCTACTTGATCCTCTGCTGCCTTCGCTACTTCATCCCTCAAAGCTACCCATTCTTCTTCTACTGTATTTCTTTCCCCATTCCTGTCAGGTGTTCCCTTATGCTCCCCCTGACACTCTGTACAACCTCTGGTTCTTTCAGTTTATCCAGGTCCCATCTCCTTTAATTCCCACCTATTTGCAGTTTCTTCAGTTTTAATCTACAGGTCATAACCAATAGATTGTGATCAGAGTCCACATCTGCCCATGGAAATGTCTTACGATTTAAAACCTGGTTCCTAAATCTCTGTCTTACCATTATATAAGCTATCTGATACCTTTTAGTATCTCCAGGGTTCTTTCATTTATACAACCTTCTTTCATGATTCGTAAACCAAGTGTTAGCTATGATTATGTTGTGCTCTGTGCAAAATTCTACCAGGCGGCTTCCTCTTTCATTTCTTAGCCCCAATCCATATTCACCTACTATGTTTCCTTCTCTCCCTTTTCCTACACTCGAATTCCAGTCACCCATGACTATTAAATTTTCGTCTCCCTTCACAATCTGAATAATTTCTTTTATTTCATCATACATTTCTTCAATTTCTTCGTCATCTGCAGAGCTAGTTGGCATATATACTTGTACTACTGTAGTAGGTGTGGGCTTCGTATCTATCTTGGCCACAATAATGCGTTCACTATGTTGTTTGTAGAAGCTTACCCGCATTCCTATTTTCCTATTCATTATTAAACCTACTCCTGCATTACCCCTATTTGATTTTGTGTTTATAACCCTGTAGTCACCTGACCAGAAGTCTTGTTCCTCCTGCCACCGAACTTCACTAATTCCCACTATATCTAACTTCAACCTATCCATTTCCCTTTTTAAATTTTCTAACCTACCTATCCGATTAAGGGATCTGACATTCCACGCTCCGATCCGTAGAACGCCAGTTTTCTTTCTCCTGCTAACGACATCCTCTTGAGTAGTCCCCGCCCGGAGATCCGAATGGGGGACTATTTTACCTCCGGAATATTTTACCCAAGAGGACGCCATCATCATTGAATCATACAGTAAAGCTGCATGCCCTCGGGAAAAATTACGGCTGTAGTTTCCCCTTGCTTTCAGCCGTTCGCAGTACCAGCACAGCAAGGCCGTTTTGGTTATTGTTACAAGGCCAGATCAGTCAATCATCCAGACTGTTGCCCTTGCAACTACTGAAAAGGCTGCTGCCCCTCTTCATACTATGCCATGTATTGTGACTACTGTAGGTAACGCTATCTGTCCGATGTTACTCCACGAGACAGTGACTGGACTACAAAAGTTGTCGGCTGCAGTACATGCAAAAACTGATCGGCTGCTGCCACGAAATCAGACACACATTGTGGTGAGTGTTAATAGCAGTACTGCCGGAGCTGCTAGTATATTTACCACAGAACGTTACCATCTTGTGGACTTGTTGTTCAGCTCTGGGATGAGCTGCATATCTGCGACAAGGGCCGCCTGCGCTCGGTCACGAACACCGGACTCTGTCATCGCCACGGACTCTCCATCTAGGCTTCTTAACACCGACACCTCGCCTCAGCTTATGCTACGAATTCCTCACTTCAGCTTCCCGCTATCGACTGCTCTCTAACTCAAAAAATTTCCCCACGCGGAGTCCACCAAATACGTGTGTCAACGAAAAGCAGGTGGCAATATATTCCCACGCCAACCGCATAAGCAAGTATCTCCGGTTCCTCTCCCTCCATCATAGGGGCATAAGTCGATCTCCCGATAGTAAGTTGCCACCGAAAACTTAGTTGCCTCGTTACGTCTGTTGACGTCATTCTCTGATTCGCAAACAAAATGCTTTCTTGTTGTGAGTGCGGGAAATCACTAGGCGTGAGAACGAAAAAGAAAACAGAACGTATGCTGTCTGTGTGAGCGGCACACCGTCAGCCACCCCACTGTGCGGGGCCAGCTGATACTTGGAAATGGAACTTTCACAGTGCCTGCAGATATGGATCTCTGAAGCAAGGTGTTCGTCAAATTAGTCCGCAAATGCCGAGAGAGTCTCAAAACAGTCGTCTTCTGGCATAAAAGATTTTGGAAGGTACATCGCTGGCGTTTGGGCGCTACGGACAGTGGCAAGCTATTTCACGATGGAGGCAGCCAGAGTCCACAGCCGCCGCCAAGTTATTGACTCTCTCCTTGCGTGAGTACCACTTTGAATGGAAGAGTCTCCCAGCCCTCTCCAACTGTGCGGACATTCGGTCCTTCTGGGAATACATGCCCGGTCGTCGCCCTTCGAAAACAACTTGCGGTAACGCAAATCGCTCTGCATACAGCAGCAGCGGAACAGACCAAGAGAATAATAGTAAAGAGAAGGAAGGACCCGTAACCCCCCGTTAACGAGAGTAACTAAATGTCAACCCCTCAAGGGCGGAATCACGTTTACATCAAATACGCCTCGTCACAATATTGATAAGCAAACCGAATAATGAACATAATTATGAAAGGGCGGAAGTCAAATGGGCCTACCGTCTTTCAGTGTCTTTGATTCTCGTTACCGCTATCAATAATAAGTAAATCTCTGACAAATCATGTCTATCACAGCGTCTGACATAATTGGCAAAAACTTGTTTTCTAAACGTGGATCCCCACTGTGCTTCCGATGTAAGGAGATAAATAAAGCTGTCCGGCACTGAATTATGCACACTGCATATTGTGCTGCGTGAAATACGACAAATAACATCACAGCTATAGCTATACACTAAGCGAGGAGGATAGCAAGCTTTTCTGCGTCAGTTGCAATTAAGCCGGACAATTCTGTAGCTACAGAGGGCGTGAGTCATTCAATTGAATCAACTATCCCACACAGCTGCATAACATAGAGTGTCGTTCGAAGCCATGTCCTACAATCGGACACACCACCAATATCGCAGACAGTCATCGAACTATCACTGCCACAATCTACGGACTTCCAACCTCTACTGACCACTAAAATCTACACTGAAGCGCTAAAGAAACGGGTATAGGCATGCGTATTCCAATACAGAGATACGTAAACAGGCAGAATACGGCGCTGCGGTCAGCAACGCCTATATAAGACATCAAGTGTCTGGCGCAGTTCAAATAATGGCCCTAAGCACTATGAGACTTAACATCTGAGGTCATCAGTCCCCTAGGCTTAGAACTACTTAAACCTAACTAACCTAAGGACATCGCACACATCCATGCCCGAGGCAGGATTCGACCTGCGACCATAGCAGCAGCGCGGTTCCGGACTGAAGCGCCTAGAATCGCTCGGCCACAGCTGGCGCAGCTGCTAGATCGCTTACTGCTGCTCCAATGGCAGTCTAACAGGATTTGAGTGAGTTTGAATATGGTATTGTAGTTGGCGCACGGGCGATGGGACACAGCATCTCCGAGGTAGCGATTAAGTGGGAATTTCCCGTACGGCCGTTTCACGACTGTACCGTGGATATCACGAATCCGGTAAAATATCAAGTCTCCGACACGGCTAAGGCCGCAAAAAGACCCAGCAAGAACGGGACCAACGACGACTGAAGAGAACGTTTAGCGTGACAGCAGTGCAACCCTTCCGAAAATTACTGTGCATTTCAGTGCTGGGCCATCAACAGGTGACAGCGTGCGAACCACTCAACGAAAGATCATCGATATAGGCTTCCGGAGTCGAAGTCCCACTGATGTATCCTAAATGACTACACGACACAAAGTTTTACGCCTAGCGTGGGCCCGTTCTCACCGACATTGGATTGTTGATGACTGGTAGGGCGAGTCTCATCATAAATGGTCTCGAGCAGACGGACATGTAGGAGTATTCTGGTCATATGTAAAAACCCCTAGCGGATCGAAGTCTTCTGTCCAGTTTTAGCAAACAACTCTGGTGTGGGTATAGAAGGCAGCAAAATGAATGCCGATGTTTTAAATTTTGCGTTCAACAAATTATAACTGAGGAGGATCGTACAGACATACCATTGTTTGGCCGTCGCACAGGGTCCCGTATGGAGGACGTAGGAACAGGCATCCCTGGCGTAGAGAAGCAACTGAGAGCGTCAAAAACAAGTGAGTCGTCAGGTCGGTTTACAGAGAGCACTCTACGGCAACTGGACTCTCGTTTAGCTTGCATTTATCGCTAATATCTCATCCAACGCAATGTCCCAAGCGACTGGAAAAAAGCGCTGGAGTTTCCTGTTTGTAAAATGGGGAAAAAGAGACGACCTTCAAAATTACAGACCCATACGTAACACCGGTATCCTACAGAAGTCTTGAAAACATTCTAAGCTCTAATGTTATAAATTTGCTTGAGACGGGAAAGCTTCTGTCCGCAAATCAGCACAGGTTTAGAAAGCAGCGCTCGTGTGAAACAGAAGTTGCCCTGCCTCGTTCGATTTCCTGCAAACCATGGGCGATAGGCAAGAAGCAGATTCCATAGTCCTAGATTTCCAGCAAGCATTTGACACGATGCCCCACTGCAGACTATAACGAGGGTCCGAGCATGGGGAATAGGTTCCCAGCTACATGACTGTCTCGAAGGCTTCTAAAGCTGTGTTCTACAGCTACATACGCGGATCTGGACGGCGATTCATTATCAAAGACGAATGTATCGTCGGGAGTGCCTCGAGGACGTGTGACAATACCACTGTTGATCTCTATATACATAAAAGATCTGATGGATTAAGTCAGCGGTAATCTGTAGCTTTTTGCTGATGACGCTGTTGTATCGTCGTTGATGGCTATAGAAGGGTAGAGGATGAGTTAGACAAAATTTCCAGTTGATGTGGCGAATAGCGGTTTGCTGTAAATGTAGAAAATTGTTAAGTTGATGCAGATGAGTAGGGAAAACTTGCTGTGCAGTTAAAATACATTATTAGTGGTGTCCTAGTTGAAACAATCACGACAATTAGATGTCTAGGAGTAACGTCGGGAAGCGATATGAAATGGAACGAGCACTTAAGACGGTAGTAGGGATGCGAATAGTGGACTCGGTTTATTGGGAGAAGTTCAGTAAAGAGTAGATTATCGGGAAATGACATCGTGTATACAACACTTGTGCGACCAAGTCTTGGGTACTGGGTGTGTGTCTTGTATTCCCACCAGATCGGATTAAAGGAACAGAGAGAAGCAATTCAGAGCCGTGCTGCTAGATTCCGGTAGGTTAGATAAACACGTGAGTGTTTAGGATACGCTTAGAGAACTCAGATGGGAATTGCAGGAGGTAAGATGGCGTTCTTTGTCGGGGAACACGATTGAGAAAATTTAGAGAATAGGCATTTGGATCTGAGTGCAGAACGATTCTGTTGTCGCTAATATATATTTCGTTTAAAGACCACGAAAACGAGATAAGTGAAATTAGGGCTTTTAATTTTACGGACATTTATTTAGTCTGAATACGTACGGAATGCTAGAGAACACTGTGCCTCAAAATACTAATTGTTCTGAAGTGCAAAAATCTCAAAGGTAGGAGCAGGAGAGGAAATGATTCTTAAAAATATCTGACATTGTCAGCTGGAGAGCGATCATGAATTCAATGTGAAGAAAGCTTCAGATGTGAGATTGTATATATTGTAAGTTAATGCAAAGATATCAAAGTAATAATAACTTCATATCTGAAGTCTCCTTCCGCTTCTGGTTAGTTTTTAGTTAAGATACGTTTTGAACAAACTCTCGCTTTAGCTGATACTGCACATATTACTATGATTTTTTCCGTCGTGATGAAACAAAGCGCAGAGATCGCTGTACGAAAGCGATAAGTTGGGTGATGTTGAACGTGTTAAATTGCGGCGCAATGCGATGAAATTTGTCGCAGCGCACAGCGAGGAAAGTCTACTACAAACAATTTAGACTGCAGGTTCTAAGAGAAGCGATGCAGATAAGAGTATGATAGCACGCTGATAGCGCATAATTGTCACATCACCAAACTTACGCTGCATAGTGGAACTAGGTTGCTGAAACATATAACAAACTTGTCCTGTCAATTGGTGATATTTAAGGTACATATATATTTGATTTTTACTCAGTCTCGAGGTTATTATTCATAATTAACTTAAAGACATAAATATGGTTATCTTATACGCATCAAGATAGAAGAAGGCGTGGGACGTAAGTAGAACTCTAAGGAACTTCATTTGTTTCATATAAGAAAGAACGAAATTAGTACATGGACTGTAATATATCGAGATCAAGGATATACACATGCCTGTGTACAGTAGGTAATTAAACTACCAAACTTAATTTACTACAGGCTCGAACGTGAACAGATAGACAGACGTTTACGACTCGATCCATTTGCGAGTGGAACAGGAATGGAAATGATTAGTAATGGTACATCTACATCACATCTACGTGAACACTCTGCCATTCACAATAAAGTGCTTTGGAGCGGGTTCAGTGAACCACCTCAAAGCTGCCTACCGTCCCACTCTCGAATGGCGCGCGGTAAAAACGAACACTTAATTTTTTCTGTGCGAGCTCTGATTTCTCTTATTTTATCGTGATGATCATTTCCCCCTAAGTAGGCGTGTGCCAACATAATGTTTTCGCAGTCGGAGGAGAAAACTAGTGATTGAAATTTCATGAGAACATCCCGTCGCAACGAAAAACGCTTTTGTTTTAGTGATTGCCACTCCACGTATCATATCTGTGGCACTATCTCCCCTATTTCGCGATAATACTAAAGCAGCGGCAATTCTTTGAACATTTTCCATGTCATCCGTCAGTCCCACCTGATGTGGATGCCACACCGCACAGAAATACTCCAGAATAGGTAGGACAAGTGTGGTGTGAGCAGTCTCTTTAGTAGATCTGTTGCACCTTCTAAGTGAAATGCTGTCTTTGGTTTGCTCTACTCATAACATTATCTATGGTTCAAATGGCTCTGAGCACTATGGGACTCAACTGCTGAGGTCATTAGTCCCCTAGAACTTAGAACTAGTTAAACCTAACTAACCTAAGGACATCACAAACATCCATGCCCGAGGCAGGATTCGAACCTGCGACCGTAGCGGTCTTGCGGTTCCAGGCTGCAGCGCCTTTAACCGCACGGCCACTTCGGCCAGCTTAACATTATCCATGCGATCGTTCCAGCTTAGGTTATTTGTAATTGTTGTCCCTAAGTATATAGTTGAATGTACAACCTTCAGATTTGTGTGACTTATCGAGTAATCGAAATTTAGCGGATTTCTTTTAATACTCATGTGAGTAACTTCACACTTTTATTTATTCAGGAACAGCTGCTAGTTTTCCCACGATCTAAATCGTTTTGCAATTAATGTTGGTCATCTGATGACTTTACATGACGGTGAATGACAACAGCATCTGCAAGCAATCTTAGACAGCTACTCAGATTGTCTCCTATGCCGTTAATATAAATCAGAAACAATAGAGGGCCTGTAACACTTCCTAGGCGAATGCTGTGGCGGTACGGCATGTAAAGTGATAAAAATGGTATTAAATAAATCAGAAAATATACCAAAATATATTAATATAATCTCTTCCCAGAAAAATTACAAAGATTCTAATCAATTAATATGATCTGCGAATGTAATTGCAGTCTCTGTATTTTGCAAAAAGATCTCTCTCTTCCCTTTTGTTTCTTCGTAGTGTAAGAAGCCATTTTGTGACAAGGCACGAATACGTGTAAGTTTCATGTAATATTTGGCCTAAATACAATCAAATATTACTTAAAAGTGTTGTCAGTGTTTATCTGTACCACCTCCTATATTCATGAAGTGGTAAAATTAATTTCTTTATGCAAATTTTATAGGGAAACATGTGTGCCGAGGTCAGTGCTATTGTCCTAAATGATAACGGCCCAGAGTCGTAACAAACATCTTAATATTCGCTAATTTCGACAACCAAAAATAAATGCAAATGTAGGAGATTTCTCTTGTTTAGCCGTTCTCCTTTGAAACAATAAAAGTACTCAATATGTCCAATATTGAATCACATTTTACTACATTGAGTTCAGTAAATTTTTTGGATCACCGCTTAACGAAATTGAGAGAACCTATTTAGCCTTGCATTTCCTTTAACAATAATAATGGACCACCTCTAAACACCTCTTCGGTCAAACTAACTGCGAGAGGTGCCACAACTGACTCATTGACGTAAATAATTTTCCAGTTGCGAAGCACGCACAATAACACTAACTTCAACTTTTCGTAATATAGAAAAAACAATAAATAAAGAACTACCACAACGCCGGATATTATTTCTGTTTTAACGAAGACTTTCCGTCTGTTACTACGAACTGTGACCTTTGTGACAGGAAATCACGAGTCCACTGGCACAACCGATGCGATATTCCATAGGCACGCAGTTTGGTTAGAAGACGCTTGTGAGAAACGGCGTCGAAAGCCTTCTGGAAATCTAGAAATATGGAATCAATTTGACATCCCCTGTCGATAGCACGCATTACTTCATGAGCACCGGCTCATTTGGCCGACGGTTCTAGGCACTTAAGTCTGGAACCGCGCGACCGCTACGGTCGCAGGTTCGAATCCTGCCTCGGGCATGGATGTGTGTGATGTCCTTAGGTTAGGTTAGGTTTAAGTAGTTTTAAGTTATAGGGGACTAATGACCTCAGATGTTAAGTCCCATAGTGCTCAGAGCCATTTTTGAACTTCATGAGCATAAACAACAAGTTGTGTTACACAACAACGATATTTTCTGAATCCGTGTTGACTATGTCTCACTAAATCGTTTTCTTCGAGGTACTTCATAATGTTCGAAAATTGTATAATTTCCAAAAGCCTATTGCTAATCGACGTTAGTGATATGGGCCTGTAATTCAGTGGATTACACCTACTTCTCTTTTTGGATGTTGGTATGACTTGAGTAGTTTTCCAGTACGCGTCTTTCTGCGAACGAGTGGTTGCATATAGCTTCTAAATATGGAGCTATTCTATCAGCGTACTCTGAAAGGAATCTGACTAGTAAACAGTCTGGACTGGAGGCCTTGCCTTTATTAATTGATTTAAGCTGCTTTGCTACACAGAGGATATCTACTATGTTTCTCATCTTGGCAGTTATTTTGATTGGAATTCAGTAATACTTACTTCATCTTCTTTGGTGAAGGAGTCTCGCAAAACCGTGTTTAATAACTCTGCTTTAGTGGCACTGTCATCAGTGACTTCACAGTTGTTATAGCGCAGTGAAGGTATTGACTGCGTCTTGCCACTGATGTGCTTTATATATGACCAGAATCTCTTTGGGTTTTCTGCCAGATTCCGAGACAGAGTTTCGTTGTGGAAATTCTTCAAAGCATCTCACATTGAAGTACGAGCTATATTTCGAACTTCTGTAAAACTTTGCCAATCTTGGGGATTTTGCGTTTTTTTTTTTATTTGGCTTGCTTTTTTCGTTGCTTCTGCAACAGTGATCTGATCCATTTTGTGTGCCATGGTGGATCAGCACCATCACTTATTAGTTTATGTGGTATATATCTCTCAACTGCCGTCGATGCTATCTCTTTGAAATCGTTCCACAACTTTTCTACGCTTATATGATCAGATCGGAAGGAGTGAAGACTGTCTCTTTTAAAGGCGTTAAGAGCATTTTATTAGCTTTTTTAAATTCATACACTTTGCGGTTCTTTTTGATGGTTGTACGTGTTACGTAATTCAGCCTAACAGCAACTGCCTTGTAGTCGCTAATACCTGTATTTGTCACGAGAGTCCCTATTTGTCCAGGATTATTTGTTGATAAGAGGTCAAGTATGCTTTCGCAACCATTTACGCTTCGAATGGGCTCATGTACTAATTCTTCAGTATCATTTTCTGAGAAAGCATTCGGTGCTATTTCGGATGACGTTTATGCCTGCCGCCGGCTTTAAAAGTATTGTTCATCCGGCATATCGAGGGTAGATTTAAGTCACCCGCGACTTTGTATGAGTGGGTACCTGTGGTTCAAATTCCGCTCCATTCTTGGGGTCCCAGATACCTTTAAATCGTATAAAGTAAATGTCGGGATCTGGACAAAATAATTTTGTGTATCAGAGTCAGTCGTCCTGAGGGGGACCGCCGCAAAGTCAGTCTAAACGTCGGTAGTTTTGTTGTTTTAGTGTTCCCTAAAGACGCGACCTACTACCCAAAAGTTTTTTTTTCAAATTTTCACTGGCCGTAAAACCCTACCAACTTGAATGAAAGTTCATTTACCAAAGGAAAACCAACAAAGAGCCGCATGTTCTCAGAAACGGCTATTTTAGGTGGACAACCAGTTTCGACATCTCATTAATAGCATCTTCAGGCCCTTGTGCATACCACGTATGGATTGTGTACTTCGTAAATTTGTGAAGACTTCTAAGAACACACTACTCAAAAAAACACGAAGTCAAGGTGCTGATGAGTCCAGTTACGCATGCATCGCTGTATCTGATTCTCTATGGATAGAGTGCTTAGGAGCCTGAAAATGGCTTTAAGGAATTGCCGAAACTGGTCGTCTGGATCAAATAACATCTTCTGAAAACGTACATACTGTTTGGTGCCTTTTCTTTCTTATCTCAACCGCTCCTCTCCCATTTCCAGGATGGATTAACAGAGATGTATGAATGTTATACTGGTTACTTTCTTCCCTATCCTTTCTTCCCTATCCTGGTTTCTTTCTTCCCTATCCTTGTTCTACAAGAGCTTATTTCCCAATGCCTTCGACGTTGACTGAGCGTTAAACCATATATGACTTTATTGGTTTTTTCACATTCAGGAGAAGAGCGGTTCGAATGCCCAACCGGCCTCCAGATTCAGACTTTCTGCAGTTTCTTTAAATCATATGAAGCGAATGTTAATATGATTCCTTCTGTAACACAACATGTTCTCCTGACTCCCCGGTACTGTCTCGCTTGTCTTTATGCAGAATCTGCAGCAAACTGAAACCAAACTGCACGGTCTCTTGGTAACACTGCTACAGAGGAGGTGTACAACACTGTTCACTCACACCAGCGTTCATAGCTTCTGCCCAGTACCGCCAGTAAAAAGATGCTGGTGGGAAGAGTGTGTTGTGACTAGTAGCCGTTGCGTAATTAGCTCTCTACAGCCTTCCCCTCAGCTCATCTCGCATTCCAGTACGAGGCAGATAAAGCCCGCTGATGGAAAGAGCGAGGCGAGGAAGACGTGGAGGAAGAACAACAGTGACGGATGGGTGGGAAACGAATCGTCGAGAATGACAAATCGGCTGCCGGACGAGAAAAACACGCAACGTTTTTCCAAGACGGATGAGCGATATTATTATTCATCACTGCTCCGTAATGTTTGCGCTGACCCTCTTCTCGACTGCGGCGATTTGTTTCAGGCCGTCCTCCCATTTCACATTACGTAAATAGCGTACAGTTTCGTGACACCATCAGCGTGGAACTGGCATGACGTTTGCCACGAGAGCGTTTTAGCTTCTAGCCGACAGTTTCAGCAAGTGTAATGATGGGGCGGTCAGGCGCCGTAGGATGGCGCCCATTATACGTCACGAACTAGCTTGTGCTATTGTCACTCTGTCTAAACAAGATTTCGACGCGTTGGTCATACTTTTAATTCGTAGTCACAGCTACGAGGAAACATTAAGTAAATATAATAGTTTTCTGGCTGCGTAGTCGCTGGTGTGAGGCAAGTGACAAAAGAGAGAGAGAGAGAGAGAGAGAAGGAGGGTGAGAGAGAGGGGGAGGGGGAGCGATAGGGCAAGGGGGGATCGGGAGGGAGGAGGGGGAGAGACGAACAGAGAGGGAAAGAGGTATACGGGTACATGAAAAATAAAGGAGTTTCTTTCAGTGAAAATGAGTAATGTTTGCGTAGAGTCTACTGACTTTTTATCAAATAGGAGTGAACTCTCACCATAGTACTCCTATGCATAAAACAGCTTCGAACGACTGATTACTTCATTATGAATTAATGTGTTCAAGGCCGGTCGATGTGGCCGAGCGGTTCTAGGCACTTCAGTCTGGAACTGCGCGACTGCTACGGCGTAGGTTCGAATCCTGCCTCGGGCATGGATGTGTGTGATGTCCTTAGGTTAGTTAGGTTTAAGTAGTTCTAAGTTCTAGGGGACTGATGACCTCAGATGTTAAGTTCCGTTGTGCTCAGAGCCATTTGAGCCATTTAATGTGTTCAATATCAGATGTCACGTATATAAAACCCGGTTTTAGAAAAGCTAATTTTTCACTCGTCTAAATATTTATGACGCCGTGTCTCCTGGACTATGGGTCGTATAATTATATAATTCAATGGTATATGAGGACACTGTCTGAAAAACTAATTGCGAATAGAGTTAGTAATACGGAAGTAATAAATGGTTCAAATGACTCTGAGCACTATGGGACTTATCATCTGAGGTCATCAGTCCCATAGAGCTTAGAACTACTTAAACCTAAGTAACCTAAGGACATCACACACATCCATACCCGAGGCAGGATTCGAACCTGCGGCCGTAGCAACCGCGCGGTTCCGGACTGAAGCGCCTAGAACCACTCGGCCACCGCGGCCGGTAGCTGCTAGTTGCTGAGTGCTTTTATTCTCAGATACTAGATGAATATAATGAACGTAGTTTGCACGCCTTGAGTTACAGTGCCTCATGACTTACACACAGTTTCCAACTTTAATATTTGACTTACTGTGTAAAAACAACATAAAATTATACGTTTTAATAAGCAGATTATGACAACATTTAAAATTTTGAAATTCGATTACTAATAATAAGAGGCACCGAAAAATACGCTGGAGGTTGTAACCGATTCTTAGATTCATCATTTATTGTTGGTTCCAGAAACTTTCTATGTCGGTCTTCAGGGAGTAGTTTGCATTTATCTTCAAGCTTGTACCAATTCAGGTCCTTCAGAATCTTCATGACACTCTCCCATGTGGTAGAAAATAAAGCAGTGTCCATTCTATATGCCATTCGTTATATCCATTCAATATCCCACGTTACTCACATACAAGCGTGTCCCAGTAATCTTCAAATTACACCTAACCCTGTTAACAAATCTTAGAAGCATTACAAAAGTGAAATATGTAACTAGCCTTTATATCAAAACACTTTACGTACATTTTGGGGTTACTCAAAAATTTCAAATTGTATCAGCCAACTCATCTATACTAACGCACTGCCAAAAACAAAAATCTTAATTTTTTACATCTTGACCTTGCTTGCATGAAGACTTCTGCTTCCAAGTTCAATAATACTAACATACCTAAATTAATCTAACCCTTGGTGGCTTCACACAGTATCCACAAAAACTGCATACTCCATCGTTTTTCCCTCGCAGACAGTGACCTACATCTGTGCGCCTAGCGCTGTCTTATTCCATCTCTACAAACTCAGACGAGAAGCAGTATCTTTGGCTCTGCCGTCGCACACTGCCAGCGATCCGCATTATCGAGCCTATCAGAGATAGTCATCGTTTATAGTATACTAGTTTCATTTTAATTTATTAATATTCTTGTCTTATTCTGGTGCCGCATGCAAGTATGCCCCAGTAAACTCCTTTCAATTCTATTTATTATTGGTCCCACACATTTGAGCAATATTGTAGGATCGGCGGCACGAATGTTTCGTACGCGATCCCCTCTGTAGACCGATTGAATTTCATTAGTATTCTACCAATGAACCACAGTCTGCCGCCTGCTTCACCTACGATCGAGACCATGTAATGGTTCTATTTCACATACCCACAAATTGTTCCACCCAGGTATTTGTATGAGTTGACCGATTCCAGCTGTAACTCGCTGATATTATATTCGCAGGGCAACACGTGTTTTCGTTTTTCGTAGTGCACAGTTTTATATTTCTGTACATTTAAAGCAAGATGCCAATCATTTTGCCCCACTTTGAACACTAATCAAGGTCGTATTGAACATTTGTGCAGCCTCTGGGACGGTACTTCGTTGTACGTACCTGTATCGCATGTTAATGTCCGCAAGGTCATTAACATACAGTATGAACAGCAAGGGACCCAAGGTATTTCCCCGGGACACTACTGAATTTGCTTCTAAATCTGTCGATAACTCTCCGTCGCAGATAACTTTCTACTTCTTCTCTACCAAAAATTCTCAGTCCAGTCAGAAATTTCGCTTGATACCCCATAGGACAATACTTCTGGTAATAAGCGTAGAGGTGGAACTTAGTCAAATGCATTTCGGAAACATGGAAGTACTCATTTACCTGACTGTCTTAATCCATGGCTTTCGTATGATGAAAGGTGGCTGGGTGTACGCTCTAACAAAGTTCTGCAACTATAAGTTCGGGTTGTATTCGATTTTTAATGTTTCTTAAAATGCTCCCAAAAAAAAAAAAAAAAAAAAAAAAAAAAAAAAAAAAAAGAAATCACGTATGAAGAGGGAAACGACATCATTACCAAGTGCACTTATGGGATAACTTACATAATTCATTTTCCACTCGTGACTGACTTGCAGGGAAAACTGGTAAGGCAAAAAAGAAGGCAATTATTTTTAATGTGCTTAACGAAAAGGTTTTCATATTCCAGTAGTACTCAAAAACAGTTGCTGGATCATCACATTACTTCAAAGTGAAAGTGAATTCTGCGTACAGTATGAACTACGCCTGCTCGTTATTGGGTAGGCAGTCTGTGGATCCCGAGAGGACTCGATTTGTGAATGTATCGTCCAGACACAAGTCAAGGGATATAACTTGTCTTGGAATTAAGGGGATACCGCCATGTCAAACACGTACCTCAGTACAGTTCAGTAAGAGTTAATAAGTTCTTCCCTCTCAAGCGATGCAATGTTTACCAGATGAAGCAGTCGCCATCGTGGTGGGATGAAGGCAGCATCTGCAGCCTTGTGAACCACTCGATTCCGCTCTCCTTCAGATCGGCCACCACGAGAGATCTCTTCAGCTTCCGTCCAAATCTAACACCAGGAAACTGACACCTGCTCCCATCAAAATCTGACACTCGAAACCCATGCTCCCTGGCATCTCCATCAGGGAAAACGCACCTAATATTGCTTCACATAATCAAACTTGTACAACAATCGTTCCGCCAAACAGACGAGAGGAACGCCGAGTTACCGTCCGCTTCCACGTGTAATTCTGACAGTGACCGGTCTGGTTTTTACCACACATAAGGCAGAACGTTTTCTACAGAGAAATCTAGAACTATGGAATACCTATAAAGAACTCTGAAATAATGTTTATTTCTCGAAAGTCGGGTGCTAACGTCACCAGACACTTCTTGAAGTATCCGGAATAGCGCGACATTTGATTTAACGTTACTGTGCGGCATTTTTCGGTCGGCACAAGTCTCTGAGTTCGGCAGAATCGCGCTGTTACCGCCGTTTAACCCAAGCTATTTGTTCGTGGCGTGAAGAATGTTCACAGGTCCAGAGGCTGTTAGCTGAAAATGAGGCAGTCTAGCAATCTGTCGGAGCAATCCTTTAAAATGTGTGGGAATGACAGTAGAGAGGAATAAGAATTCTCAATTTACATATGCTGTATATTTGTTACAAAACAACTTTACAGTACCATGCAGAAGGAATTTAAAGGTATAGTTCACAGTAGAGAGCGAAAAATTACAACGATAGACATACGGAATTCATTGTTCTGTACATCAAAAAGCATTTTGTGCTAAGTTTGCAGGCCTGGAGCACGCGAAGAAATTGACGGTACGTGTAGTAAAATATCTGAAAACACACCCATTGCTGCATTGTCAATTGCAATAGTTTTCAATGGTTCTGAACAAAGAGTATGGAGACTTCACATGTCACCCCAATGTACGTTGGTTAAGTCAAGGGCACGTCTGGAACGATTTTCAGATTTAAAAGTACCAACTGTCAAATTTATGAAGGAAACTGGAGTGCAAGAACGAAATTGAGAACGTCCGATATGGATTGCAGACTTCAAATTTTAAGTGGCCTTGATTGCATACTGCCCACAATAAGACACAACAAGGTAACTTCTTTCTGATTAGATGGGGTGGTATTTAAAAAGAAAATCGCATTACAGAAGGGAACATTCTGACAAAGGTAGTCCAGTTTGCTACGCTCGCCGATGTTGAAGAAAACGGAAGGTCTGACGGATTCATTGAGCTCTTGAAAGAATTACGTGGTTAGTTTTACAAAGATTTTGAGGACTCTGTCAAACTTATATCTGTTTCCTAGCTCTTTTCGAGACGGTTTCCCTTTTCAGTTGAAAGCTCCCCTGAACGTGTGCAGATGTGACTGTCCTGCAAGATAATTCAAGTTTTAAAGCAAATCCTTTTACGTTATTATTGTACAGGACGTCAACATTGTTTTCCTCAGGTACAGTTTTCAAGTTATCATAATGAGGTTGCAAAAGCACTACAATATTTCGATCGACATATTTGGGTGAAAGAATATTTTTCCAATAACAAAACTAAATAAGCCACGATTACATGGTAACCTGAGTGCGGAACTCCGTATGCTGACAGTGTGTACTAGGTAAAAATTGCATTAAGTCCTCAGCTCGACAAAAAAAAGATTAAAAAATAGTGGAAATTTGTTTTGTTTTTTACCTTTGTCGTTGGGAATCGTGAAATATAAAACAAAGTAATACTCAGAGTGATTGCACAGCCATTTAAATGTTTCACTTTCTCTGTTTTCCCATCTTCTCCCTCCTAACGCTCAGGCAGCGTGGCGTGGTGGTGGAGTGAATGTGAAGTGAGGCTGAGCGTTTTGGTACTCATACCTGGGTACGACTCGTGAACCGAAATCTTCGCCGCCCCTGCTCTACACGGTTCTAGCCTGAGCAACATATTTCAAATTTTTTTCAGTAAGAAATGACACCACTGCTTCTGTATATAGTTTACGGAAGATACAAATCTTTCTTCTTGCCTTAGTGGCCCTTCAATAATCATTGTTGCTACAGTTACCTCATGGGCACTGATACCAATGCCGATGTGGGCAACCTCAAAGAGTTCAGGTCTGTTTGTTGCCATTAGATCTACTATATATACATCACAAGTGAGGTTCCGAACCATTTGTTTTGGTGAAATTCCAGAGAAGCCGTTTTGTACCGTTGCACAGGATGTCTTGTCACGCCCACTACTAACAAACCTGTAATCATCACAATATCGGACGATTAAACTAACGTATTAAAATTACAGTATAATTAAGGAACTTAAGTACAAGTGAAGTGAGGTTCTCTCTGAAGCTTTGGGTTACTTCAGGAGATGAGTCTTGTGGTCGACAGAAGGATCCAATTATAATTTAATGCCCTTTCCTGATAGTGAGTCTTGCCGAAACAATCTGATATGCGGTTTCTGTTTCTTTGTCGGTAGACGTTGTGTTTCGTGTCTGTTGCGACACCTCCATTTCCCATTATCTTATCGTTCAGGAACGGTTAATACCAAATGATAGTTTATATTTCAATTTACTGATAGCGTCTCCGCTTCTATTATAGCCACCGGAAACAGAAACAAATTATTTTTATTTAGTGTTATATTTGTGCGAAATAAATTACTTGTGTTAATGACCTGAACATGTCGTTCAACAGTTCTCCTCCCATATTTTGTGAAGAACTTATTGTGCCTATCCCAAGTTATTATTATTAATAAAAGTAACATTCCAGACAGATTACTTGCTTTGTTGATGCTTTAGTCGTTTGGCAACCTTCCTGCTGCTACTATAAATATGTATAAATTCTGGTAGTCCCTTCTAGAAGATTTCAAATTTGCAAATTGTTATGCTGCCTTGTTGAGCTTTCCAATAATTTCTGCATATTTCCTTATGTTGTCCATGTATTTGACTTTACCTTAACTTTTATTTACTTTACTGGGAATACAACATCAAAGAAATATTTATAATTATAGAAAAGAAAGGCAAACACCTTGTGTCATTAACTGCGACATATTTCCCCAAGTTGCTTTTGTAGCATGTAAGTGAAAATCCTATTCTTCTGTTTTCACTGTTGATTATTGTTGTGATTTAGAAGCCACTATTGCTTATCCTCTAGCTATTAAGCACATATTTAAAAGAGTTGTGATCTAAAGCGGCAGTGTCCGTCACCCCAACATCATAGTCCTATTTCTGTAATTATAGGGTAAACTGTGGTTCCGTCCCACTGACAGTAGCTGGTGGTTCAAACGGTTCAAATGGCTCTGTGCACTACGGGACTTAACATCTGAGGTCATCAGTCCCCTAGAACTTAGAACTACTTAAACCTAACTAACCTAAGGACATCACACACATCCATGCCCGAAGCAGGATTCGAAACTGTGACCGTAGCGGTCGCGCGGTTCCAGACTGTAGCGCCTGGAACCGCTCGGCCACCCCGGCCGGCGTACCTGGTGGTGTTTGTACTGTCGGTGACAGAAATTAATAAGTTCATCAGTTGATCCCTTTAAACATCTGCAGTTCTGAGATTTACTATGAAGCCGCCAAGTACAACTGTGCGTTTTTGTTTAGCTTGAGATCCATTTAAAACGACTTGTAGGTATCCTAAAAACAATTAAAAATTATCAAGTAGTGATTGTATATACATACAATAATATTTCCCTTCTCTGTTAGCTCACAGACTCAGAACTCAATGTAGTTCTTAGATACGTGTCTCTGCTTCTATTTCTTTTTCGACAGCCAGTCACTCCCCGTACGAAGACAAAAATGTTTATTGCGGAAAGCTAGTCTTTGCATACAGATATGTATAGTGAACGATGTAAACAACAATTATGTTGTGTCAGCCTCCGTAATAACGTTACATTATAGTGCTCGATGGCACGCAATTACCATGCCTCCTTCAGAACAAAATATGAGCTCAAATGAATTTTGTTGGACGCATAGCTGGGCAACGTTAATCAAAAACTTAACTTCACTAATCGTAAATCTGCCACTAAAGAAGTTAACTTCGTTAAACGTTAAAGGGTTACTTTACAGGAAATATGTCGGAAGTTAAAGTAAATCGTTAACTCGTTTACTATGCGCTGGTCCACACTAGATTTGGACATATTGCTGTCAATTGCTGCAGTTCCAGAAGACTCTCCATTGCTTCTCTATACTGTTCTTCTAACCGAATCACTGATACTGGCTCCGCTGTCGATATCTTCAAACTGTACACATCGTAATTCATGTGTTGTTTCAAATTTTTAAGACTGGAAGTGTGTGCTGTAATTGTTAATATTTTAGGCAAGCACGTTTACAGTCAAAGAAAATATTTATTCTCCCGATCCGGATGACAAAATTACGTAATCATTTAAACGCCGTCACAGATATACGTCAGTCGTACAGCTAGAATCTGATTCCATGACTTCGTTTCCTTCAGACTGCGCAATAACAAATGGTAGTACTTAACGCTAAATGATTAAAAAAGCAACAATAAATAACCGAAACCTAATTTTTCTCGCCCGCACTCGATTGTGTACGTCAACTGCCAGCACCCCTTCGTTTCCACACAGCTACATGATCCGAACTTACGAGAACAGGATTTCCGTGGGTGGCGCGGCGTCATTTTCGTCATAAACAGTAGATGCCCAACAAACGATTAACGGGCTCAAAGAGAGTTAACAGAAGTTAAAGAGTCCGTTGATGTCTTTTTTAAAATTGACATAGAAGTTAATCTGTTACTCGAAATGTTAACTTCGTTAGTTAACTATTAGTGAATGGATTAATAATGTTTTGCCCACGTGCCAGCGATGGAGTGCGCAAATATATTGTGAGATTTATGAGAATGGAATGTGATCCAGTGAGGATACAATCGAGAACGAAGTTTTTTTTTTGGGGGGGGGGGGACTTGTAGGGTGATTTAGCCCATGCTAGTGAATGGGAGAGGTAGAGTTCACCGTACGATCACAGTCTGTCACAGAGGAGAACTAACTTGACACACCGAGGGCATGACGCAGTCTTCCATTTCCTTCGATCTTCCTCTCCCAGTGCGCCCCCAGCCGTGACTTAAAGAAAGAGGAGGTGGGAATACTCAGTCCCCCCCTCTCTCCCATCGATTGCACTCCTAATGATCCAATTAATTCCACTAAAAGGACTTTTTCGTCCGCGTCGTGTTCTCGGGTTACCTCGTGCCCGGAGTCCGGCAGAAGACTGCTTCGTTTCAACTTTCCCTCCTCCACTGGTCCCCTTCGGCAGTACTGTCCTATTCGACTGGAGACCTCCACATTCCCACCCCTGCGCCCCTGCCCGGGGCACCTCCAGTTCTACCCCTAGAGGTCGTTCGGCCGCATCTCATCCCGGCCCCTCCCAAATGGCCGAAACCATCATTTAAGGTGGAGGCGTCGCACGACCCTGCTGCCGCCAGCTGATTTAAACCGGAGGTGCGCGCCGTGCGTCTTCTAGGCGGGGCGGACTAATTTGTTATTATAAATTCGGCGCCGGAGTAGCTCAGGTTCGGCTGGCGCAGGTGGATGAGGGAGGGGGTGTGGGTGTGGTGTGGCAAGGGGAGGGAGGGGAGATTGAAGTTGCTGAATTATGCAGAGCGCTCCGCCCCTGGAGCCGACTACCTGTGTCCGGGGACCCCCTAATGGGCCGGGGCCACCCCCGCTCCGCCCGCGGCAGCGACACCGCCAGCCGCGCCGCCAGCCCCCAGTCCGGGCAACTTCAGCTGGGCAGGCCGCCCGCGTCATCGCTCTGCCCTGCTCCGCTACCCCGGTGGCCCCATTACGCCCGCCGCCGTACCCAACGCTTAAATGGCCTCTCATCGCTTTATGCTGCCAGCAGGACACTTACGCTGTTACGGTCATTAAACTGGCGATTACAGAAACTTTTCCTCCCCGCGCCTTAAGAATTCTGCTGGCTTGAGTCATGACGGCGACGGTTCACATTCTCCAGGTCCAAAGACATGATAGAAAATGAGCCAGGATACGTCTACGGATGATTAGCCATTTCACGTTCACTTCGGTATCAGGAAGTAAATAATAGGTCCACCACTTATTATGACACTATAATTACTACTATTTTGAGTTACGAGTCTTCTGACTTGTTTGATACACCCCGCCACGAATTTCTCAGCATTTGCAACCTTTTTACTCGATGGAAAAAATGCGTGGAAGAACCGTCTAACTCGCATTTCAGGGTGTTTCTAAACGAACATACCGGTTTTAAGGCGTTTTAGCATTTATTACGTTCAACTTACAATTGTAAATAATACACCAAAGGAAAGAGCAACTCAAACAATTTGTTTGTATACCTGTGCGCTGTGGGAAGAGTATGGAATAACAAGGAGTGACTGAAAAACGCTTAGCCCCAAGAAATATCCTCGCGGAAAGTTTATGGGCCTTTCTTTTTCGGTGAGTCAACTGTAACTGATGTTTCTTATCTTGATGTGCTACAGCTACGGCCCGTGCCTCACTGGGAACAAGCTGAACATGACATCTTTACTTGCGAGCGAGATGGTGCTCCGTCTCACTGGCAAACGACGTTGTATCCGACCGGTGGATGGGGCGCAAGGGGACGGTTGACTCAGTATTTTATTCATGGTCTGCATGTTCACACACAATCTGACGCGATCATGTGTATGTGTGCCTCCGATACCAGCTGATCTATCCGACTTTTGAAACAGTGTTACTGCAACAGTTACTCTTGACACATTGATCAAGGTTTCACAACAACTCGCCTATCGACTCAATGTGTGATCGGTGTTCACACAGAATAATTGTAAGACAAACTGTATTTCTCTGCCGGCCACGGTGGCCATGCGGTTCTAGGCGCTTCAGTGCGACTGCTACGGTCGTAGGTTCGAATCCTGACTCGGGCATGGATGTGTGTGATGTCCTTAGGTTAGTTAGGTTTAAGTAGTTCTAAGTTCTAGGGGACTAATGAACTCAGATGTTAAGTCCCATAGTGCTCAGAGCCATTTGAACCATTTTTTTTTTTTTTTTTGTATTTCTCTTTCATTTGGTGCATTACACTACTGGCCATTAAAATTCTACACCTAGAAGAAATGCAGATGATAATCGGGTATTCATTGGACAACTATATTATACTAAAACTGACATGTGATTACATTTTCACACAATTTGGATGTAGATCCTTTGAAATCAGTACCCTTAACAACCACCGTAATAACGGCCTTGATACGCCTGGGCATTGATTAAAACAGGTCTTGGATGGCGTGTACAGGTACAGCTGCCCATGCAGATTCAACACGATACCACAGTTCATCGAGGGTAGTGACTGGCGTATTGTGACGAGGTGGTGAGAAATCTGGAGAGTGTGCTGGCCAGGGCAGCTGTCGAACATTTTCTGTATCCAAAAAGGCCCGTACAGGACCTGCAACATGCGGTCGTGCATTATCCTGCTGAAATGCAGGGTTTCGC